>NC_137786.1:10976839-11160624 GCF_963383645.1 Muscardinus avellanarius
AGAAGGAGGAGAGCAGGGGAGGATCACATTATTATCATCTTTCTAGACTGGTTTATTCCCACCAATCTTCCATTTAATCAGAGAATGAGCATCCCATATTGAGACAATTGTGAGTAAATTTAGAGTTGCTGTCACAAATATCTTACCAGTAATACGAAGTCATTGGCTCCCCAAAGTTCCTGTGAAGCTGGTTCTTCTACATTTTTCACCACCAGCTTCTTCCTGCAGACTGGCTGTGGAATGTGAGGGTCTGGATTTAGCAAACATTTTCCTATAATGTCCATACAGCAAAAATTTCATTTAAATTATGCACATTAAATGTCAGAAAAATATCAAAAAATAAAAAGTTCTAAAAGTCATTCATGAGTTCTACTGCAGAACAATGAAGATTTCCGTATTGTGGTTCAGTTCAGAAGCTGCTTTTACTGTAAAGAACTTGGCATTAGGCCATTATGTTTTCTGCATATATATATATATATATATATATATATATATATATATATATATATTTACTAAAGTTACAAAATAGATGACTGAGTTCTCTACATTATTTATTTTTTATTTATAAAAACATGTAATTTTTCTCAGATATGAGTAATAAGCAGTAGTGTTTATAAAATAGAGATATCATAAACCATATGATTAAGTAATATTGGTTTTAACTATCTGGTGATGAATCAAGAAATGCATTCACAACTCTCTAGTTCTGTGAAGCAAAGATAAGATTATCAATTTCCTATTCTAACTTCAGTCCAGGTTGGTTCTGTATTATATCCACTAATCTCCGTGTTGAAAGCCCCCTTTCAAAAAATACTTAAGGACTTCTGTTTGGGGTATTTTATAAGTATTTTTGATGCCCAATTTAGGAAAAAATGTTTAGTAATCAATCTACTTGTGTTTGTTGCTTGGTTTCATTCACACTTAGTCTTCTGTAGACAACACATACTTGGAGCAGATTTCTTGGGCAGCATGTAGGCCTTGTTTTCCTTTGAGGAATGAGTTTAATATTTGAATATCCATTTCTTTGAAAGTTAATAGTCTTTTTTAGTTTCATCTCAAGTGCTTTGTTAATTTCATATAGAAAGCTAAGATAAACAAGTTTCTAGAAAAATGTTAACATGTTAAGTGAACTTTATGATGTGTATTAAGTTTTTTTATAAATATCTATGTAAGAAACGAATGAAATCATGTATTATTTATAGCTAAAAAGTCCTTGAGACTCAGGGAGGTTCTGTAATATTCAGAAAGTCATGTAATATGCAATCTCATTTTCTTATTAGAGATCAGTGTTTCTAATTATTACCTCCACCCTCCACTGTGTCAGTAACTTGAGGTTTCCGTGGGTGAAAGCAAACACCTTGATTTTTCTAATATTTTCTAACTACAGAGTGGCTATTTTTATTATTGAAATACTACTTACTGGGACAGAGTACTTATGACATTAATTTATGTTGTCTATTTTATAATAAGCAAGGGTTTATGCTAAAAATCAAAATTATCTTTAGCTAAGTATCGGTTAATAATCACAGCCAGTATTCTTTGTCATTTCCAAAGTGGATTTTTTAAAGATTTTTTTGGCCTACCCTACTGTAAAATGAAAATTCTAAAATATGTATTTTAGAACCATTTAATTACACTAAATTGTATAAGCCTTTATCTTTCTATAACATATACATAAAAATAAAAACTGCTGGTGTACTATTCAATTACCACAAGATAAACACCAACTTGCGGGCAATCTTGTCAAAAAAAAGAATATGAAAAGCAGGTATTTTTGTATGTTTTTATATTTGACAAAATGTCTCCTGCTTCTACAAACTATCACAAAACCTCCTCTCCAGAAAAACTATCTTGAGTCTAACCTCATAGATTATTTTTTCTGCAATTTTTACTTAATACAAATAGAATCACGCTAAATGTATTTTTTCTTCTATTTTTTCTTGCTCAACAATATGGTTATGAGATTAGTGCATACCACAGATAGCTTATTTTGTATTTTAGCATACTGCTGTTAACGTGTTCTAGTGCTAATTTTCCAAAGTAAAGATTATGTGTGTGTATATGTTTATGCACATAAGTATATGTAAAGATAGAGTTATTTTTTCTATATATGTATATACATAACATATACACATATATAAGTGTATATGATATATACATACCCATATACACATGTAATATAATATATATGTAATAAATGTATATATTTACTCTAAAATTTGCCCCACAAAATCATGGAGGCTAATAAGCCCCAGAATTTAGGGGTGAGCCACGTGTTTCTATTTGAGTCCAAAGGCAAGAAAAAGTTGGTATCTCAAATAGAAGGATGACAGGCAGAAAGAATTTCTTCTTAGATGGACACAATTTTGTTCTTTTGTCTTTTTTAGATCTTCAATCAGTTTGATTAGACACAAGTATAGTTTGGAAGTAAATCTGTTTTGTGTAGCCCATTGATTTAAATGTCAGCCTTATCTAAAATAACCTTCTCTCCAGAAATATAAAGAATAACATTTGACCAACTATCTGCACAACGGAGATCAGTGAAGTTGACCTATAAACTTTCAAGTTTTTTTATCTATTTCAATACTGATATGTATAAGACTTCTTTCTTGAGGAGTAAATTTCATAAGAATTAAAAATATTGTACATGTCTTTGGGTACAACACTTTTTTCTAGGATAATATAATAATTTAAAAAGTTGTTATTGGTGCATTGTAATTGTACATGAAAATGAGATTTAGGGTAACATGTTCATATATGTACCAGTTTTGAAAGAACATTTTTATATTATTTTTAAAGGCAGCCCCATAATCATGTTTCTGAAATATGTGGTCTTTTGACATTTTTTATACCTTTCTTTAGTGAATGTTCTATTCTTTTGCTAATGTCCCACTGTTTCAAGAATTCTTTTGTATAATAAGCTTTTATATATGAAAGAGTAAAAGTGCGCATTTTTTGCCATCAAGATTGTCTTGTATAATCTTAGCTCTTTGTGTTTTGTTATATTTAAAATGGGCTTAATGTTTTATACAAGAAATTAAAATTATTTTTATTCATATTTTATTGATTGAATAGTTAATTTTAAAGAGAATTTAAACCTTTAGAATATATGATTTAATTTCTATTAATAATTTTTATTATTTTGTTTGCATTGTTTAGTTCCAAATGATTTCGAGCTATGATATTTATCTTTCTATTATTTGTTCTTAGCTTGATTCTGCTGTGTTCTGAGGATGTGACCTAAATATTTAATACAATAAAATAATAACCAATTTCTGATTTATTTGCCTTTAATGCCAATATTTCTTCCTATTTAACTCGTGTATAGTATGTATGTTTTATTTTCTTCATTTCTTGGTATTTTTGCCTATTATGGTTCTTTAAGTATTTTTTGAGGATTATAATTCTAGAGATCATAGAATGCAAGTTTGATTTATAAGAGTCTAAATAAATTGGTTCCTTTGGCAGCTGCCAGGACTTTAATTCAGCATTCTCACTAATGTGCCTTTTGTATTTAAACATTGTTCTACTTGAGATTTATATTGCTTTTAGCATGTATGATTTGGTAATTTAGTATTAATAATACTTTGAATTTTTTCTTCAATGTATAACACTGGAAAAAGGAGTCGTAATTATTTTTATGTAAGTGGTGTTCATACACAGATCTAAGCCCTAGTGATATCCCTGCCTTGATTTCCTTCACATATATGTTCTGATATTCTATTTATTTTATTCTCAGATTGATCAAGAATTTAAGACATCAGTGTTTCTCTTTAAAAAGACAATGCAAAATTTTAAAATTAATCAATACTGTTTTAACTAAACTCCTTAAAGTCTAAAATATTAAATACACAGGTCATTGAATTATGATTATTCTGAATAGCTGTTTTAATTAATGTCTAATTTTTGAAACAACTTTCTGAACTTATACAAATACTTAAATATAGATTTTCTTCATGCTTTTATAATATATTAAAAAAGTAAGAAAGATGAACTCGTAACCTATGCTGCCTTAAGGTATCTGCAGAGCAGCTCCGTGCCTCCATTTCTTCATCTTTTTCATCAATTGCAAGGTTATAATACTTTGCATTTCTTTCTGTAATTGCTTCAAACCTAAATAAATGGATTTTATAAATCACTTTAGGCACTGGTAAGAAGAATGTCATCACAGAATAGATGATAACTGTGGTTGTCTAAGATAGTAATATAATCATTGTTAACTGTTAAAGCAGATATTAAAAAGAGATGATATTGGAAACTAGGCTCTCAGAAAAACTCATAGGTGAATGAGGAAAAAATTACATATCCACAGTTGGTATTGACTCCTTGAATAAATATTTTTATAACCTCTTGAGATAGAGTGCATTAATATATTATAAAATTTGTATATATTTTTGGCATGTAACTAAATTATGCCTGACTCATGAAAGATATACAGAAATATTAAATAATAAGTTATTTATTACTACTTCTGAAAAGGTTATATAATTCAGATTTTTTTTCACCCATGAGTCAGTTTGTGAGTCTTCTTTCTTGTCCCACACACATATTTGTTACTATTTTAATAAACTGCTTTTAGAATAATCTTAATTTCATAGTAAAATGGAGCACACAGAATACAGTTATACTTTACTCTCTGTCCCTACACAGATACACACAGATATATATATATAATATATATATATATATTATATAATTTAAATTTTAAATATATATACATATTTAAATTTTAAAAAATTTAGAATAGTTTCAGACTTAGGAAAAAATGGGAGACAAAGGTTACCCACTTATTACGCATGTGGATCAGTTATTACTTAAAATATAGCATGGTACATATGTGATATTTAAGAAACCAATCTTGATGTTTATTGTTAATCAAACCCCATATTTTCTCACACTTCTATAACATGTGCCATTTGCCTCATCACTGTTTCAGATTCCCACATCACACAAGTCCTTGTAGTCAGGTCAACTGAGGCACTCAGGCTCCTTTTAGTTTTCAGTATCTTGTTTCTTGGGGATGTTTGTTTGTTTGTTTGTTCTGTTTTGTTTTGCTTTGTGTGCATGAAGCTGAGGATTGAATTCAGTGGCCTTTTACCAGTGGGTTACACTTCCAGCCCTATTTTTTTTCTTTTGTTTTGAAACAAGGTCTCTCTAGGTTACTGAGAGTCTTACTGAATTGCTGAAGCTGTTCTTGAATCTGTGATTCAACTTTCTCAACCCACAAAAGACTAGGATTATAGGCATGTGTCACCATGCCCAGGGGTATTTCTGGTTTTAGTGTCCTTGAGAACTTCAAGGTATAATTTTCCAATATTTTGTATACTGCCCACAATTGGGACATGTTTGTTTCTTCCCTGGTTAGAACGGGGGTATGGAAATTGATAGGAAATACAATGGAGGTCAAGTATTATCTCATTTCACCATATCAGATCCACCTGTGCTGAGGTATAAACTTTTTGTCAATTTTTACCACTGTCAATATTCTCTTTTTATCTCCTTTTGGAAAATTTCAATAGGCAACTCTCACATTTGAGTGGGGAGTGTGATCCAGTTCTTTGAGGGAGAAGAAGCTATGCAAATCATTTGGAATGCTATATATATGATTTTACCATTCTCACTGAATTACTTGTTAATCTGGTTTATTTTTATGAATATAGAATTATAGATTCTTATGTTGTAGAATGGCCTATGCACCCATGATATTTTGTTGCCAAAAATTGCTATAGTTTTGACCAATGAAAAGATGAGTAGGCTTTTGTGTTCTATTACATGCACTGAGCACCATGAGTTTTTAAATTTTTCTTGCTTATGTGCTTTGTTCCTTTTTTGCAATAGAAGAATGTTTATCATTCTTCCCTAGAATCAACCACGCTTTCAGAGAGCCCCTGGTTTCTTTGAGAAAACAGGGATGTTAGATGTGATCTCTGCTCTTAGGTTGTTGCTGTTGTCTAAGCCCTCTCAGTGCACAGCACTAACTTTATACACAATATACATGTATATTGCCTTCAATATTTTTAGCCTATACCATTGTGAAAGACATTATCAAAAATAGTGCTTGCATGCAGTTTCTTTTGTTTTTAAACTTAGAATACTTACAAAGTTACTTAAATTTAGTATGATCCCCTAAGTCCCTTCAGTGTAGTCAATTCATTAATAGATAACACAGTTAAATTCAAAAATAACATAACAAGAAGCATTTTATAAGTATTTTATCTCCTCCTAGTCACTGACTTTCCAGTTTTTGAAAAATTTCAAACAATTTTTTCTAAGCATAGTGATCATAGCCCTTTTATTCCCATAGCAAGATATAAGATTCTTTTTCAGATGAGTAAGTTAACCATTATAATGGATGTGTAATTATACTTTATCCTATTTTGTCTTGTGTTTCTCTTATTACCAGAAAATGAGCACACATCCATATTATTCTAGGAGTAGTATCCTTTAAAGTGTTGTTTGAAATTTCTTCTGAATTTACCAAACAGAATGTCTACCTTTTCTTTCGATTTTAGGTGTCCTTGACTTTAGTTGTTTTTTATATCTCCCATAAATGGAAGAATACCTTATTATCTTTGTGCTTTACCCTTACTTTCTCTTGCTTTTTTCTTTTCTTTGAAATAAAATTTTCTTATTAATGTGGTCATATTTTTAATATTTTAATTTTTAATTTTTGGAATTTTATGTAGTCTTTCATGATGTTTAAAATATACTTCCTAATATTTATTACTCTCATTATTTTTATTCTTATATGCATAAAAGTTCCCCTTTTTATGTCAATTGAAACCTAATTATGTTTTCATGAGTTGGTTTCCCCAAGATATCTAGTAAGTAAATCTATCCATTTATCATTAATTTGTGGTGTTATTTTGTTATTATCTTTACTGGGCACTGTTTACATGTGTGTGTCAGTAAGACATTTCTATATTCTTTACTGTTAGTCAGCTTTGTTTTCTATTTTTCCAATAGACTCACATTTATATCATTAAGGCTAGAAATACCGTGTCATATCTGGTAGGGAAACTTGTTATTAATAATTTTCCCTTTTCTTTTTATATTTTCCTGATACATTATAATTACAAGTTATAGTGAGATTCAAAGTGATAAAAATACATGCACATATCACTTGTTATATTTTTCTCTGCACAGCCCACTCCCCTCCCCACACATTTATAGTGAGATTGGTGGTGGGACCTTCATATATAGACATAGCATTGTTTGTATAAATGATTTTCTTCCTCAGCTCTACTTTATTTCCATCCAACACCTTCCCCCAATCCCCTTCTGGTATTCTACTGGTCTCTCTATTTATTTGAAGTTTCTTTTGTTGCCTGTTTTCTTTCTAGCTTCCACATGTGAGAGAAAATATAATACTCTTGGGCTTTTTGAGGTTGACTCATCTCAGAGCATAATATTCACCAATTCCATTCATTTTCCTCTAAATGACACAGATATCTAGGTTGGTTCCACTATTTGGCTGTTTTGTTTCACACTGCTATAAACATGGGTATGTATGCATTACTCTGACTATATTTCTTTGGCAAATATCACAAGGAGTGATTCAGTAGGATCATAAGGCTGTTCCATTCTTAATCATTTGAGGAACCTTCATACTAATATTCACAGTGGCTGTACTAATTTATAGTCCCACTAACAGAGTCTAACCACATTCTTCCCACAATACAGTATTGTCTGTACACTTGATGAATGCCATTCTTCCTGGAATAACATTGAATCTCAAAGTTGTTAGTTTTTTTTTTTATTTTCCTGATTGCTAGTGATGTTAAATTTTTTTTACATATTCATTCACCATTTGTTTTTCTTTTTCTGAATAGGGTCTATTCAGTTTAGTTACTCATTTTTATTGGATTTTTTTTTTTTTTGGTGCTACTGGGGATGGAACCCTTCTACCTCCGGGCTACACTCCCAGACCTATTTTTATATATATTTTTTGGAAACAGGGTCTCTTAAGCCAGTGAGGCTGGCTTCAAACCTGTGTGATCCTCCTGTGTCTGCCTCCCAAGCACAGGGATTATTAGAGTGTGCCACCACACCCGGCTTTTTTATTGGATTTTGAAATGTTGTGTTCTTAGTCATACTACCAATGTCATTCTTCACAGAGCAGGGGAAAGATACCCTAAATTAATATGAAAATTCTAAAAAATACATATGAAAGAACAATAGGCCTGAAATATGCATAGAAATTTCACGCAATATGAACCATGCCAGAAGCATCAAAATACCTGATTTCAGATTATACTACAGAGCTATCGTTGTCAAAGAGCAAAAACCATATGCTGAAGAAGAGACAGCATTTTAAACGAATGGTGTTGAGAAACTTTCACATCCTTATGTAGAATAATGAATCTGGACTCCTGCCTCTCACTCTGCCCAAGAGTCAGCTCAAGGTAGATCAGAGGAAGAAATTAGGTCAAGGTAGAAATATATATCATAAACTCTGCAATTACTAAGAGAAAAGATAAACTTTCCAGGATAAAGGCATTGAGAAGAGTTCCTCAATAAGAGCCCCAATGCTAAGGAAATAGAATCAATAATGAATAAAAGGAAAACTATCAAACTAAAAAACTTTCACACAGCAAAAGAAAAAACTGAGAGTTTAAAGAGATAGAGGGTACACATCAATAGTAAATCTTTACCAGTTACTCCTCTGATGGAAGTCTAATATCTAGAATAAGGAAAGAACTCAAAAACTTTTCTTGTTTTCTTAAGTTGACCAATTTAAAAACCTGCCAATTTTTACGCAATATACAATCCTGTAAGACTTGATTATATTTGTAACACAGCATATTAAAATGCAAAAACAAGCTGGGCGTGGTGGTGCACACTTTTAATCCCAGCATTCGGGAAGCTGAGACAGGAGGATCGCAGTTTACAGACTGCCTCAGCTACATAGTGAGACCCTCTGTATCTTAGTGAGACCCTGTTTCAAAATAAAGAATAAAAAATAGGGCAGGGGGTATAGTTCTGAGGTCGAATGCCCCTGGCTTCCTTCCTCAGACTCACTTGAAATCAAGAGGACACTATAGTCATACATAGTTATGAGCATATGACATGGATTTTATGCATAGCATTTTAGTACATTTTATATAAAATAATATATATATATACAGTTAATTGAATATATAATATAAAGAGGATTTTAAAAATACATAATTCTTAGCTAGAAGTGGTGGTTCATACCTGTAATCTCTGTACTTAGGAGGCTGAGACAGGAGGGTAATAGGTCCAAGGCTAGTCTCATCAACTCAATGAGCCCTTGATTCAGATAAAAAATAAAACAGAGCTGGAGTTGTGTATATAAGTGAAGTTATTGTGAATATTGTGCTAAATATTTTATGTATGTGTTTATTTATTTGTTAGTATTATTTGTGGTCCTGGGGATGGAACCCAGGGTCCTTCTAACTTCAGGCTGCACACCCAGATCTATTTTATATCTTATTTGGAAACAGGGTCTCACTAAGTTGCTGAGAGCCTCACTGAGTAGCTGAGGCTGGCTTGGAAGGCTGTTTCAGCCTCTTGTGTACTAGGATTACAAGTGTGAGCCACCACACCTGGCTTATTTTATATATTTTAATTGTGCTTCTAATTCAAGCTAATTAATACATTGTCTCTTGCACTTGGTAAAAATTTAATCCAAAAATAAAGAAAACATATATTTGCAAATTTAGTGCTTGGATTATCATTCTCTACTTCCTATCTTTATTAGTATGTATATGCTACTTAGTACCCTACTAGGTGCCAGGTACTCAATCTTTATTATAATAATAACAATTATTATTAATATGATTATATTATTATTGAATCATTTTAGTAAAACATCTTAGTTAAGTACAAGATGGTAGAGGCATAGATCCACTCATCACTCATTAAGCCATTTCTCACTTCCCCCTATTTCCTCCCCCTCCCTCCTTCTCATGTTTGGCTTAGTGATTGACTTTGATATGTTATTATTATACTGGTTGTAACTATGTAAATTATAGTTTATTTTGGTTACTTTCATGTGACTATTTCACATTATGAAAATCCTTATGTCATACAAAAGTTGTGTGTGTAGTCAGGTGTGGTGGCGCACGCTTGTAATCCCTGGGCTTGGGAGGCGGAGACAGGAGAATCTCGCAGGTTCGAAGCCAGCTACGCTGGCTTAAGATACCCTGTTTCCAAAAATAAAAAAGAATAAAATAGGTCAGGGAGTGTATCCCAGAGGTAGAAGGGCTTCCAGGAACCCCAGTACCACCAAAAAAAAAAATTGTGTGTGTGTATTTGTGGTCATGTGCATAAATGATTACATTTTTACTATAATGTTTTTAAATTTTAGAATAAAGTCCTCAGAGGTCCATGTTAAAAATAATAAACCCCATAAATGTATTATTTGAAGCATATACTTACTTTGTAAATATCTCTGAAGAACTAAATTTTAATTGTCACTTGTCACCCTTAAACACAAGAAAAAACATAGTAAGAGGACTAGAAACAGATCATATGTGCAAAAATGTAAGATAATTCTGAAGCCGGGCGTGGTGGCGCACGTTTGTAATCCCCGCGCTTGGGAGGCAAAGACAGGAGGATAGTGCATGTTCGAAGCCAGAAAATTCTGAAGCCTCAGTTCTCTGGGTTCTGACTGTGGAAGTAAGCAAAGAAGGATAAGTCACTTTTTTCTCATGAGTTTGAAATTCAGGGCATCTGGGGGAAAACTGGTATATTAGTCAGTGCATGATGCCCTGATTATCTGGCAAGGATGAAGAGTCTGACAGAGCTGTTTCCCTTTGGAAACAGCTGCCTGGGGATAGAGCTGCAGGAAGTTTGCTGCCTATGAAAGACGGGAAGCACAGGCCCTGTCTTCCCTTTAGGTTGAATCAGCCATACACAGACAGGGATGGGTGATTAAATTTCAGATCCTTTGAGCTGATTCAGAGATGTGTTTTCTTAAAATGAGGCCTTTGGCTCTTGGTAAATCCAATCCTCAAGATATCAGAAAATATTTGGAGAAAGGACTATGGGAGACAAAGAATACAACCAAAAATGTGGTTATGCATATAATACAAAGCTAAAAACCAAGATTACTTCAAGTTCCACCAAAAAATAAAAAAAAATTAGAAATTTCATTTATGCTAAGAAAAATGCCAACATTTCCAGGGTATACAGAGACCAAGACATCATCTCCATCCAGGGTTATTAAAAAACTCTATTTCATGAAGCAAAAAGTTGAGGCAAGTGAAGAGATAATGCTGAAATAAATTCAGTAATGTATAAAAACAATATGTCACTGATTTTGAAAACATTAATATTACTTTGGTAATTTTAAAAGTAAGTGGGCAGTGGATTTTGTTAACAGAAAGAAATGCATGAGTGTAGGCCTAGTGCTTTCTGTTGTTAAAGCATGCTGAGATATATAAACAAGAAAGAGATAGAGATTTGAAACTTATTAATGTTCTAGAAAGTATACAGTAAAATATAAATTATAAAAATCTTATATAGACATTTCAGGGATGAAATATATTTATAGCTTCTGAGCCAGCAGAGATTATGCTTCAGGGGAGAAGAGTATAAAAAGAAAAAGTACTTTTGGAAAACATAGTAAAAGAAAATAGAAAGAACATGGGGAATTTATTTTCCTGCAAGAAAACAGAAAATAAAGAACACACAACTATTCCTTTGCGCTGTCCTCTATACAAACAAAATTCACCATGCTTCACTATCCTGACAGATCACTAAAAAGAACCTCATAAAGAGCACTAAGAGTTTCCCCAAAATATCTTCCTACCTACAAAGAAAAAAGATAATAATTTATAGTAGAAATGGCTATATACTTCTTTAAAAAAGTGATTATAGTTAAAATAAAAATTAATAGCACATAGAAATAATATGTTCCCCAATGATCTATAGTGTCAGAGAGAATATGAAATCAAATTTGTAATATTTCTGAAAAATATACATAACCTGAATCAAATCAGGAGGAATTATTAGGAAAACCTAACCAAAAGTATATCCTATAAGATAATAGTATACTATGAAATAATTGATGAAAATATAGTGAGGTAGCTGATAGACACATAAAAATTAGAGACAGACAGATGAGGTAAGACAGACACACACACACACAAACACACATGCACAAAATTATAAGAGAATCTATGAGTTATGACAAACATGATGGAATAATTGACACAGAAGTTGTAAAAACTATAAATAATATTTTCATGTTATTCTTGTACATTTTTCTGTGAGTCAGAAATTATAACAAAATAAAATAGGTTAAAAATAAAAAGAACTATAAAAGTCATGCTAAAACAGAGCAGTAATAATAGATTTTTAATTCAAATTATTTTTTATTTTTAATGGATGAATAAATAAATTTGAATATTTATGGGGTATATACACAATTATAAGTATAAAATAAGTAATTCTATGTACTATTGTATAATAAATATATTATAGGCTAGGAGTTCAGTAATATTTTTATAACTCATTGGTGCACTGTAATACAAAATAATGAAGTTTAAATACAAGCATACATGCATAGAGGATTTGATATTATCCCCTTTAGATTGTACTTTATATCATGTCTGCATATATGTTAATGAAACTGTTACTGATACCTTTATATGTACAAATCATTATTTGAACTATTTCCTTCATCAGTGCAAAAGGGGACAGTGCTCAAGAACAAATGGGCAATGTAAGAGTAAATTGAAATTCTAAAAAAGAAGCAAATGAAATGCTAGACATAAAAATCAGTTTTTCTTTCTTTTATTTTCTAAAACAAATCTTTGGAGGAAGAAAATGGCAACTGTGGGGCCCAGCACATTTCAGTAGCTGTTACAAAAAAAAATCAACTACTACAAAGGCAGCTTTGACAAGAAAAAAAAAAACAATGAAGATAATTACAAACAAAAACAACAAAAAAAGGGGGACCATGGTGAAGGAATATCAAAAACTCAGATCAGGAGATTTGTAGCAAAAGGCCCATGCACACGACAGACCTGATGCAGTGGCCGGCACCATTTTGTTCCACTGGCCCGAACTGTGAGTTCCAGCTTCACAGAACCAAGAAATTTTGGGAAGTAAACCAAGGACTTGAAGTGCAGAAAGTCATGGCAGAGCCCCAACATCTTAAGCAATCAGCACCTTGCTTAAGGGACAGGGAGAAAGATACAAAAGCTTATGTGCTCACCAGAAGCCGGCAGCTCCAGCAGCTCACTGTGCTCCCTAAAGACCTAGGCTTGCAGAACATTTCTTCCTTCTATCCATCTCATCTTTTCTCAAATTTTTTTTTTTTTTTTACTCTAGTTCCTTGTTTAAACTAAAGGTAGCCGGGTGTGGTGGTGCATGCTTGTAATCCCCAGGCTTGGGAGGCAGAGACAGGAAGATCATACAGGTTCCAAGCCAGCCGTGCTGGCTTAAGAGACCCTGTTTCCAAATAAAATAAGTATTAAATAGGTCTGGGAGTGTAGCCTGGAGGTAGAAGGGTTTCCAGAAACCCCAGTACCACAAATAAATAAATAAATAAATAAATAAATAAATAAATAAATAAATAAACTAAAGGTATTTCATATCTCTATTCCTAAATACTCTATACTAACTTCAATAATATTACTATATCACCATCTCTCATTCTCAACCAGCCATAACCTGATTATACTTAAATTTTTACTCAAATTAATTATCCACTACTTTATTCTAGTCCTGTCCCCATCACCTCAGCTCCTATCCCCTCATCTAACCCTCAGCATCTCTCCCCTCACGTAATCCTCACCATTGCTAAAAACACTACTTACCTATGCATAAACCTGCTGACACATCTAAATCCTAAGATTGGATCAAACAGGTTATTCACAGACTACACATAAACAGAAAGAAGATGCCAAGACAAGAGAAACACAAATCTGAGAATTCTAAAAATATGAGAATGAGAAACAGTGAGGAAATTAGAGAAATCATGAATACTGTCCTACAAGAAATGCAAGAAAAAGAATTCCAAATCCTGAACAAGCAGGGGTAGCAATGTTGATACCTAATAAAATAAACTTTAAGATAAAACACATCAGAAGAGACAAAGCAGAGCACTTCCTTTTATTAAAAGGAACAATTTAACAAGAAGATATAATGATAGTAAATGTTTATGCACCAAATGTGGATGCAACCACATTCATAAAACAAACCCTTCAGGACATCAGATCTCACACAAACCCAAATACAATAATATTGAGAGCTGTTAGAGGAGGTTATTTAGGCTCAACATTCCAACATATAGTTACAGGCAGTAACTTCCTCAAGAAGACCTCCAAAGCACAGAAAATTAAAATAAGAATTAACAAGTGGAATGGCATCTAACTAAAAAGTTTCTGCTCATCAAAAATTACCATAAAAAATCTAAAGAGAAAGCCTACAGAATGGGAAAAGGTCTTTACCAGCTACCCCTCTGATAGAGGCTAATATGCCAAATATCCAGAGTCCAAAAAACTCAACACTAGCAAAACAAACAACCCAATAATAAGTGGACAACTGAATTGAGTAAATACTTCACAAAAGAAGAAATAAAAGTCACCAAATATATACATAAATAAATGTTTAACATCATTAGCCATCAAGGAGATGCAAATCAAAATTATACTTAGATTCCATCTAACCCCAATCAAAGTGGAAAGCATAAAGAAGTCAAATAACAACAAATGCTGGAAAGGATGTAGGAAAATAGGAACTCTTTTACACTCTGAGTGGGAGTGCAAACTAGTTCAGCCTCTGTGAAGATCAGGGTTGAGATTTCTTAGAAAACTGAGAATAGATCTACCATATGATCTGGCTATATCACTCCTGTTTACTTTTCCAAAGAGGTTGAAATCAGAGAACTACAGTAACATATGTTTACCCATCTTCATAGCAGCACAATTCTCAATAACCAAATATGAAACCAAACTAGGACTCCATCAACAAATGAATGAATTGCAAAATTATGGGAAATACACGCAATGGAATTCTATTCAGCAATAAAGAAGAATAAAATTATGTCATTCGCAAGAAGATCGAAAGACTTGGAGAACATTATGTTAAGTGATATTGGCCATTCACAGATAAAGAAGGGACATATGTTTTCTCTTATATGCCCAAGAAAGGGAATATTAGAGATACCAGAGATACTCCAGATAATGGAGAGGAAACCTCAACATAGCCAGAAATGAGGGGTAGGGGAGGAAGAATGCTAAGGTTAATTAATAGAAAAGCCACATTTGAATATGTTTATACTTGTGTATATAATATAGTTGACATGGACACTCATGTATTGGGAGCGAAGGGAAAGGGGAAGTGAGGGAGAAGGCATAAGTACAATGTGAATATATGCCATTGTCAATATTATTCACATTATGATGTGAGAATATAATGCACCAATAAAATAAAAAAAACAAATCTTTGAATATCATTTTGCCTCTTTTGGAGAATAAGTGTTATCTTGGAAAAAAAAAGTAGCAAAAAATTCTAGGTTCCAAATTCAGAAAGCATGATTATTATTATAGTTGGGATCCAGAATGTCTCCCAAATCTCATGTGCAGAAGACTTTGTCTTCATCTGAGGAGACCACTGAGAGGTGGTAGAACTTTTAGGAAGTCGACCTAGTTAGAAGAGAAGGGTCCCTGGGCATGTACTCTTGAAGGACTATTTTGTGGCCAGCCCCTTCCTCTACCACTCTCTCTTCCTTAATTGCTGTCTGAGCTGAGCAGCCGCCTCTGCCTTTTTCTCCATTGCCAGGATGTCTGCCTCAGGTTCAGAGGAATGGAGCCAGCCCATCCTGGACAGCAGCCCCAGAAACCACCAGCCAAAATAATTTCCCCTTTATGTTGCTTTTCTCAAGGATTCTGCCATAGTGATGGAATTCTGACTAGCAACTGTAGCCCACTTATAGAGAAAAACAAAAAAAATGGAGTATGAACATGTATGCCAGCCTACTTTGAAATGAATAAAGGATGCAAAAGAGATCCATAATTCCTGTCCTTATTTCCCTTTTTTTCTTAACACTAAAGTAAAATAATAGCTTTGCTACTTAAGAACTAAAGTATTAAAAGTTATGATTAAATGTCTGATAGTGATAAGAAAGTGGATTTTCTTTCATTGGAAAACACCCAAGTGAGGAAACAGCTGAGAAGCACATTTAAATTATTAAAATTATAAAGTAATTCTTCTAGAAAGCTGTTTCCAGAGAAACATCATTCAAAGACAAAAATAAAATTAAAATACTTTGAGATGTATAAAAGCTGAAAGAATTCAGCCACAATAGTTCCTTCCCTAAGAAATGTTGAAGAAAGACCTCTAAATAAAAATATATCAGATGAAAAGTTGGCGGAGGCGGCGCCATTCCTGCTGTATGACAGGGTTGCAGCTGGGAAGAGAATTCCGCAGGCCTGGAAGACTCTGGCAAAACTGAAGCCATTATCCCTCTTGATTTTAGTTATAATAATGATAATATTAATGAAATTTGAATGTTGCTTTGGGGACTGATATTTTATAATAATCTGAAAATTGATGTGAATATGATTGGAAAATGCCTTAAGATTTGTGCTGGGAATAGCAACAAGAAGAATATGACTATGGGAGAACTATTAAAAAGCTACATAGATAAGAGCTCTTTGCTCCTATGCTTACAACACCTATCTCATTTAAGGCTTTAGTAATGAAAGGAAAAAGTTAACTTTAGGCAAATTATACCTACTGTGCAAGACCCTCCATGTGACTGCTTATAAGTTAGGGGGTCAACTATATAATCCCCCTCAAGGCGCTAGCGCTAATCAGAATACTCTTCCACCTCCACCCATCCTCCACTTTCCTGTAAGGAGCGATGATCATTGGAAAACACAGAATTAATATTACTGGAAAGTGGCTTGATGTCAGGACTGTGCCATTCCTATAGAGGGTTGGGCAGGCAGGGACCTTTTGGTGCCTGCTCACCAAAGACAAAAGAGTTCTCTTGGTAAACAACTTAATAGGTATTATAGGAAATTAGATGTAGGCATTGTATATTAAAGAAATAGAATAAGTTTAGTATAAATTTGGTGGTTGGGTCAAAATAAGTTATAGAATACCTAGTAGTCAAAAATAAGAGATAAAACTAGCAGCTAATTTTAGAATTAGAAATAGTAAGTTTAGCATTTAATAGTTAAGGATAAGTTTAGTTAAAGTTTATTATGTGTGATGGAGAAATCGTCTAGGCAGAGCCTCCCCCCACCCTTTCTGGTGTTTTTGATTAAAGATCATAAGAATTTAAGAAAATAAATTGTACATTTAGTATTTTAAAATATATAAAATATAAAAGTAAAATGTTTTGTGCCCCTTAAGGGTTTTTTTAAAATCTTTGTGTTCCTTTTAATGGAAAAGCCCCTTGTTTTCTGTACTTTTGCTTTAGCTGTAGGTTTGAACGTGCTTTGCAAAGCTCCATTCTTAGTTAGGTTAATAATTAGAATAAAATTGATGTTTGTGGCCAGGTAACCAGAATGATTTGTATGACGTTAATTTGGATAATTTCGGGTATTGGGATATGAGCTCATCAAGGCAGGTTGAATTGTTCCAAATAAAGTGCAAACTGTACCTAGATATATTAAAAACATGTATTGCTAAAAGTTGTTTGTATCCAGAATAAGGACATGTTTTGCCAAAAGTTGTTAATACCAAATATTTATGTGTAAAAGCATACAAAAAACAACAAAAAAGGAAAAACAGGTGGCTTTGAGGTGTGCCTGCTACATGGAATTCAGGTTAATGAAAAACTAAAAAACTAAATGAAAAGCAAAATACGTATGATGTGTCTTGCTGTAATTTGTCAGATTCGTGTATAAATAAAGTGTATTCTAGGGCACAGGCAGAGATGCCTCCCCCCTGATACTCAGCACGGTGTCTCTCATCCTTCAATTTCGCCGACCCTACGCCTCCTTCAAGACCCCTGGACTGGCTGAGGCTGGACCCCGGCAAAAACTGAGATCCAAAAATAATGAGGATGACTGGGAACGACAGAAATGAGGGTAAATACAGTATTTTTGCTTGACTCTGAAAAGGTAAGAGATTTTAAAGAAAAACGAATTGTTGCCTATCATATATAATGAACATTTGTATGTATGAATATTAGGAAGCATTATAAAGACAACGTAGATTTTTAAAAATGGGAATAAACCATCATCAGGGTGTTTATTTTTATTTATGTATTTATTTTATTTAATTATTATTTTTTGGTGGTACTGGGGATCCTGGAAGTCCTTCTACCTCTGGGCTACACTCCCAGACCTATTTTATACTTTTTTATTTTTGGAAACAGGGTTTCTCAAGCCAATGCGGCTGGCTTCAAACCAACGTGATCCTCCTGTCTCAGCCTCCCAATCGCCGGGATCACAAGCATGTGCCACCACGCCCGGCTGTTTTCAAAAAAAAATAATAATAAAGAGGACTCGGGCTATACCTTAGAGTTGCAACCCCTCTGAATTCAATCTCCAGTATCAAAAAAGAAGGAAGGAAGGAAGGAAGGAAGGAAGGAAGGAAAGAAGGAAGGAAGGAAGGAAGGAAAAGAGGGAGGAAGGAGGGAAGCAGGCATGCAGGCAGGCTTCATTTAAGTTGTTAAAGGTTATTGTGTTTTAACTTTACTCTCAGTCTTGAGGGTAACAAAGAAGATATTTTTCATAATTTATAAAAAGTAAAGTTTTCTAAAATTTGCATAAGAGGATAATTTTGAGTAGTTATTTGGAGTCAGACATCATTTAATTAACTCATCATTTAACTAAGAAGTAATCTCCTTGAGTTTCGTTTGTTTGATAAAATATATTAATTTTATTTTATGTAATACAAATGGAAGAAGTTCTACCATATGACACTTTGTGTTTTTTGTTCTCCTCATTTAGATGTAGATGATATACTCTAAATGTGATTATAAGTAAAGCAAATAAGGATGCACTGCAGAATCAATTTTTACTCTCATCTCAGAGAGTTAGTGTAGTGTATTCTCCCTGAACTTCAATTTTCTGAATAGTAAAGTCGGATTGTCTTTCTATAGCAGTAACATTAGTTGGAGACCCAAATGCTTGATAACAATCATAAGCTTTTAAAAACAATGATTTGTAAATGATAGTTATTAGGTGAAATATTTTTTGTCCTCCTCAAGAAAGTCTATGAAAGTAGTCTATAATCTTTGCCTCTTTCTCTGAATTAGGTATTGAATTCCCTTAATTATTAACAAAAATCAATATTACAATAATTTTAATGTACTATATTTTCAAACATAAAGATTCTATAATTTTTTGTTCAGTTTGTGTGTGTGTGTGTGTATGTGTGTGCATGTGTATGCACTACTTGGGATTAAAAACCCAGGTCACTTCCCCTCTGAGCTATTTAAATTTTGAAACAGGGTCTTACTATGTGACCACATTCTCACCTTGAACCTATGATCCTCCTGGATAGCCTTCTAAGTACTAAGATTGCTATGTGCACCACCATGTGTGGCTTCTCCATCTCTTTTTATCATGTATAACTACTATATACAGCATTTAGGATCAGTATAATTTAATGTGATTTGCAAACCACAGAATGACAATCAAACATTTTAATTTTTTGCGTTTCCTACATAGATACATTTTAGATATTATGCTATATAAAGCAAATGTATTATATACACACAGTGGACTGTTACTCAGCCAGAAAGAATAAAATTATTCCATTTGCAAGAAAATGGGTGTAACTAGGAAATATGCTGATTGGGATCAGCCAATCTCAGAAAGTGAAGGGTCCTATTTTCCTTTCATATATGGAAGCTAGAGAGAAAATAGAAAAAAAAGGGATTTCAAGGGGAGACAACAGTAAAATAATGGAAGCAGATAGGAATAGGGAAGTTGAGAGGAAAAGAAAACAGTAAAAATAATACTGTCTATATATGAAGGGATCACTACCACTATCACTAATATGCATGGGGATGGAGTAGGAGTGGGGTGAGATCAGAGGGAAATTCACACCACCAAATGTGTGAATGTATGTTTGTATTACTTTGAACCTCATTACGATGTAAAATCACAATACAAGAAGAGTTTAAAAAAGAAAAAGTATTGTAGAAGCAAGAGAGAAAATAGACAATAAAAGGAACATCAAGTAAATAAGGAAAGAAACTAATATAAGGGGGAAAGGGGATTAGAGAGAGGGATTGGGAGGAAAGACCAAAGGCTTGATTAAGGAGACAGTTCAAAGAATACTATGCCCATATATGAAAGTACCACTGTCAGTCTCACTGACATCTAGGGAAGGAGAGGGAGGGAGCAGAATGGTAAGAAATATGCAAAGTGATTTGTGCACGCATAATTATATTACTTTCTCCCTCACTATGATGTGTAATTATGACAAACTGATACAATAAAATAAAACATTGTGGGAAAGAATAAAAACACAAATCAATTGACTTGGATCAAAATCACACAAAAGAAAATATTCTTCTTTTACCTCTATAAATGAAGTTAGTGATTATATGCTCAATTTGTCTTCCTACTGCTTCTGGATAATCTCTGATTCTGGTGTTTGAAAATTATAATCTTAAAATGGTATTCTTTTAGATTTGTTAAATAATTCTGGTCAAACCAAAATCATCCTTCTTTATAGAAACCTTTATATATAACATAAACTACATTGAAACTGCTTTTGGTAGCTTGATAAATGTTACAAGTTGTCTTGACAAAACACAATTCCCTTATTAAACAATAGTTACCCAAATGTACTAAGGACTAGACATAATGTATTATAAATAATACAGTGAGAAAACAGTCCTGTGAGGGATGGCATTCCAGTCAAAGGAAGTAAAAGTACAACGAACTGTCTTTAAAAGATTCCTTGAAGTGATGATGAGATTCAAAAAGGGAAAAGAAAGCCTGGATATGAACAGAGAGTGCATGGGAATTGGAGAGGTTGTGATTGACTGTAAGTGAAGCCTCTACGTAAAAATAAATAAATAAAAATAAAAAACAACAAAAAAGCATTGCCTCCCTGTTGAATCAGAGGATGAAGAGAAAGAGTGGAGGAAAGAAAAAGGCAGGGAAGAGAAAGTGAAAGACGAGGGGGTGAAGGAGGAGGAGGTTACTTTGAAAAAAATGAGAAATAACATTCCTGAAAGAGTGAGAAAAATGGAAAAGAAAAACCTGATGAGGAGATGGGCCATTTTCAGAAAGGAAGAGCAACCAAAGCAAAGCATTAAAAGCCAAAATGGGAAACATGAGAGAAAAAAATGAAAGACATCCGTAACAGGAATGAATACAGAATTACATCTGGAGAAGTTTTTCATTTATAGAAATCAAAGAACAATCCTGTGATTGACAATCTAAGTGATACAGTTAAGATTTGAGGAATATTTATTTTATGCTAATGTTTAAGTTAATGGCATTTAGAAGGTATAACTGTTGTCTAATTTTTCACATAGAGATTCTCAGAGATAGATTATATAAATTTATAGATATATAAATGGATATAGATAAACACACCTGTGCCAGTAGTTTATATGTGATAAAAGTGCATATATATGTATGTGTATATACATATGTGTATATGTATGCATACATATATGTATATATGTATATATATGTGTGTAAGGATATATATATATATATATATATATATATATATATATATATATATAAAATTAGACTGGGAATGTGCATCAATTTGATCAGGAGCAAGTCGAAGAAGGAAAGCTTCAGCATCCTATGACTTCAGAGGAGGTGAGAGTAAAACCCTCCTGAAAAGAGAGGAAAACAGAACTGGTCAGACATTTGTTAGAGAGATGCAAAAAAAATATTAGAAAGTCATGGGCTACTTAAAATATACTTGTTTTCACTATAGTAATTTTGAGCATGAGTGACATTATCTAGTGGCTGGTGTTAGGGACAGGCTGGCTACCATTGCAAGGCCCGAGTTCACTGACTTGGGAAGACAGAAGCCAGGTTGGCTGTTTTTCTAGGAACTGCACTTTGTAGGGTAGCTTCTGATACTTCTTTTCTTCTGTGTGTGTGGTACTGGGGTTCCTGGAAGCCCTTCTACCTCCGGGCAACACTCCCAGACCTATATGTTTATATTTTTATTTGGAAACAGGGTCTCTTAAGCCAGGGTGGTTGGCTTCGAACCTGCGCGATCCTCTTGTCTCCCCCTCCCAAGCGTGGGTATTACAAGTGTGCACCACCACACCCAGCTTCTGATACTTCTATGTGTGTCTGTGTGTTTGCAACTTAGATGTGTGTGTGTGTGTGTGTGTGTGTATGTGTGTGTGTGAATCTGTGTCTCTATGTGATCTTTTCACAGAAAATATTAGTAGAATAGTAAGTTTGGGGTATTTTTACTTTAAATTTGTCTTTTTATTTACAGAATCTGCTATACAATAAGAATAAGTAACCAGCCAGTCATTTTGTGAATAATTATCTTCAAATAACATGTTGTTAAGATGCATACAGACACACATAATATAGAAAGATATCATTGAGATTAATTTAGTGGTCTTTAAGCTTTAATTTTTATTCTAGGGCAGATTCATGTAATTATATCTCCTGAAGTTTTACTAATAAAGATGTAACATTAATTATCCAAAGTAAAAATATTTGTGCTGTTTTTGAGAATGTAGGCTTACTATCCACCTGTAAGTTTATTCCATTCGGACATGTTTTTGAAATAATTATGGTTACTCCAATATCTTAACCTTATGGGAAAAATGCAAACCAAACAAAATTATGCTGTCACTAACTTTTAAATAACTTTTAAATAACAGTCCTCAAAGGAATTTTTATATTATATTCTTTCATTTTAAATTTTCTGAGGAAAATAAGAATGTGTCTCTTTTAGTCCCTTGTTCACACATATCTCCACATCTATTTTCCAACACCTTATACAAAATGAAGTAGAATTCACTATTTTCTATCTTGTCATGTATTACTTCTTGCCTCCAAAAAAAAAAACAATAGTCAAAAGTGCTATGTCTATTGAATGTTAAAATTTCTCAAATATCAGCTTTCAGGTGTCTTCTTTTTATGAAACTGAAATCCGATGCAAAGGAAGCATTAAAGCACTTTGTATTGCCATGTAATTTAACATGACAAAGTAAAAGGATGTGGAACTAGTAATGGAAACATCGATTGACCTTTAAATATAATTCATGGGTGATGTTTTCATCCATAATACTCATGCTGACAGAATGCCCCCTGCCAAAGTGGAGCATCTTAAGATGCTTCAGTTAAGAGATATCAAATGGCATTTTAAGACAGGCAAATAGTTGGTGAAAGGTGTGTTTAATGAGTTACAATTCAATTATCTCCATCATTATTTTTGAGTCGATATTCACTCCACATTCTGTCTGTAAAGGCAGAGAGAAAACCATCAGAGAGCAGAATTAAAACATCAGAACAAATGTGTTCACAAGTCTTCTCTAAACTTTTGCTAGTTTGTCTCTTTTACATATTAATCACAATGCTTCCTGATAATTACACATGCCATTGAAACATAAGAACTGTACCTTTCTGGATGCTGTATGGTATCATTTAATTTTGGAAGAGACTCTCAGATCAGACTCTCAGACACCAATTTTCCTTTTTCTTCACCTGGGGACCATGACATTAATTGAGAAAGCAACTCCCATATTGTAGGGCAATGACTTATAAAAATTTAAAAGTCATCTTAAAATAATGAAATAATAGTGCTCTGTGCGGTGGCACACACCTATAATTCCAGTATTTGGAGGCTGAGATAGGAGGACTGCAGTTTGGAGAACTGCCTCAGTAACCTAGAAAGACTCTTAGCAACCTAGTGAGTCCCTGCCAGGGATGGCGGTATAACTGGGAGATAAAATTCCCCTAAATTTAATCCCCAGGAAAACACACACACATATTTTTATAGAATCCAACAAAAATTAATTTTCGATTGAATTTTAAGTTAGTGTTAAATCTGTGGATTGTGCTTTTATAATTAGAAAAGTGCCACTGGCTACCAGGTGTATTTCATGGAGACCTTGGAATCCATCAAGCTAGAAACTGTCTTAGTAATACTCCTAAACAATCTCCAATCGTACTGTATATAAGGTTATAAAAACACAAAGTGTGCACTCTATGTGATTCCATTTGTGTTCTCTTCCACCTCATCAGCAGACTGGTCCCATAAACACTGACTTCATCTTAGATCTCAGAATGAGAAGCACAGGGACAGTAATAAAACACAGTTAAAAGACCCACACCCAAAATCACAGCTGCCACTGCAGAGCCTATCATCAGTACATCTTCTGTATATGTCCCTGAAGCGTTGAGCTTGTTCTCACCAGAGCAAACTGGGCAAGCACAGGAAAACACAGAAAAGAGGAGAAAATCGATAGATCTTCAAGAGTGCTTTCTTTGAGTTTGTGATAAATGATAGGATTTAGTAAGCATGCAAAAATGGAAGAGTACTTTATACAATTTGATTTAGATATGATGGTATACACATTTAAACCATATCCAAAAAAATGGTCTGAAAAGTTCACTGCAATCCAGGTGTGCTGGCGCATGCTTATAATTCCAGCATTAGGAGGCTGAGACAGCAGGATCGTGGTTCTAGGACAGCCTCAGCTACTACTTAGTGAGGCCCTTTGCAACGCAGTGAGACCCTGTAATGATGTCTCAGAACTAAAGAACACCATTAACCAAATGGACCTGTTGGACTCATATAGAATATTTCACCCAACTACAGCAGAGTTTACATTTTTCTCAGCTGCTCATGGAACCTTCTCCAAAATAGATCACATCCTGGGACACAAAATGAGCACTAGCAAATTTAAAAAATGTTACATACTTCCCTGTGTCATTTCAGACCATAATGGAATGAAACTAGAAATCAACTATAAGAAGACTCAGAGAAACAACATAAACATGTGGAGACTGAACACCACACTTCTGAATGAAGAATGGGTCATAGAAGATGTAAGAGGTGAAATCAAGAAATTTCTAGAAACAAATGAAAATAAAGAAACAACATATCAAAACCTCTGGGACACTTTGAAGGCAGTATTAAGAGGAAAATTTATAGCACTGAGTGCTCACATAAGAAAAACAGAAAATCTTCAAATAAATAGCCTTATGACACACCTCAAAGCCCTTGAAAAGCAGGAACAATTGAACCCCAAAGCCAGCAGAAGATGGGAAATTATTAAAATTAGAGCAGAAATTAATGAAATAGAGAATAAAAAAACAATACAGAAAATCAACAAAACTAAAAGCTGGTTTCTTGAAAAAATTAACAAGATTGATAAACCATTAGCCAACCTAACTAAAAAAAAGAGAGAATCAACCCAAATTATGAAGATAAGGGATGAAAAAGGAGACATTACTACTGACAGCATAGAAATCCAGAGGATTATCAGAAACTACTTTGAAAAACTATACTCCAACAAAATGGAAAACCTGGAGGAAATCGACAACTTCCTAGATAAATACAACCTTCCTAAACTGAGTCAAGAAGATATAGAACACTTAAACCAACCAATAACAATTAAAGAGATTGAAACAGCAATAAAGAGCTTACCATCAAAGAAAAGCCCAGGACCAGATGGTTTCCCAAGTGAATTCTATAAAACCTTTATAGGAGAACTAATCCCAATACTACTCAAACTATTTCGGGAAATAGAAAAAACCGGGACTCTCCCAAATACATTCTATGAAGCCAACATCACACTAATACCCAAACCGAATAAAGACAGTTCAAGGAAGGAAAACTACAGGCCTATATCTCTGATGAACTTGGATGCAAAACTATTAAACAAAATACTAGCAACACGCATTCAAAACCACATCAAGAAAATCATTCACCATGACCAGGTAGGGTTCATCCCAGGGATGCAAGGCTGGTTCAATATACGAAAATCAATCCATGTAATTCATCATATAAACAGAATCAAAGACAAAAACCACATGATCATCTCAATAGATGCTGAAAAAGCATTTGATAAAATTCAACATCCATTTATGATAAAAACACTGCAGAGAATTGGAATAGAAGGAACATATCTCAACATTATTAAGGCAATCTACAATAAGCCCACTGCCAACATCATATTAAATGGGGAAAAACTTCAAGAATTCCCCCTAAAAACTGGAACGAGACAAGGATGTCCACTATCACCACTTCTCTTCAATATAGTACTAGAGACTCTAGCCAGAGCAATAAGGCAAGAAAAGGAAATCAAAGGAGTACAAATAGGAAAAGAAGAACTCAAGCTTTCACTATTTGCAGATGACATGATACTATACTTAGAAAACCCAACAAACTCAACCAAAAGGCTTATAGAACTGATCAACAAATTCAGCAAGGTATCTGGATACAAAATCAATCTTAAAAAATCAGAAGCTTTCCTGTACACCAACCATAAATCCACTGAAAAAGAAATTCAGAAAACACTTCCACTCAGGATATCCCACAAAAAAATAAAATACCTAGGAATAAACTTGACCAAGGAGGTAAAAGATCTCTACAAAGAAAATTATAAAACACTGAAAAAAGAAATCGAAGAAGATCTTAGAAGATGGAAAGACCTTCCATGTTCATGGATTGGCAGAATAAATATTATTAAAATGGCCATACTCCCAAAACTGATCTACAGATTTAATGCAATGCCCATTAAACTACCAAGATCATTCCTCACAGACATAGAAAAATCAGTCCTTAAATTTATCTGGAATAACAAAAAGCCCAGAATAGCCAAGGTAGTTCTCAGCAACAAAAACCACGCAGGAGGAATCACAATACCTGACTTTAAACTATACTACAAAGCCATTGTAATAAAAACAGCATGGTACTGGCAAAAGAACAGATATATAGACCAATGGAGCAGAATAGAAGACCCAGAAACAAGTCCACACACTTTCAGCCAATTGATTTTTGACAAAGGGGCCAAAAACATACACTGGAAAAAAGATAGCCTCTTTAACAAATGGTGTTGGCAAAACTGGTTAACCATATGCAGAAAATTGGATGTTAATCCCACTTTTTCACCCTGTACAAAAGTCAACTCACGATGGATCAAAGACTTGGAAATTAAACCAGAGACTTTGAAGCTCCTTGAAGAGGGCATAGGTCCAACACTACAACACATAGGCACAGACAAACATTTCCTCAACAAGACCCCAAAAGCACAACAAATTAAAAGGAGAATCAATACATGGGATTGCATGAAACTGAAGAGCTTCTGTTCAGCAAAGGAAACTATCAAGAATCTCAATCGAGAGCCAACAGAATGGGAGAAGATTTTTGCCACCTACACCACTGATAGAGGACTAATATCTAGAATATACAGAGAACTCAAGAAACTCAACACTAAGAAAACAAAACATCCAATAACAAAATGGGCAAATGAACTAAATAGACACTTCACAAAAGAAGAAATTCAAATGGCCAATAAATGCATGAAAAAATGCTCAACATCACTGGCAATCAGAGAGATGCAAATCAAAACTACCCTGAGATTTCACCTAACTCCAACTAGAATGGCCATCATTCAAAACACAAACAACAACAGATGCTGGCGAGGATGTGGAGAAGTGGGAACTCTAAGACATTGTTGGTGGGATTGCAAATTAGTGCAACCACTTTGGAAAACAGTATGGAGAATCCTCAGAAGAATGGGAACAAATCTACCATTTGATCCAGCAATACCACTGTTGGGTATCTACCCAAAAGAAAAGAAACCAAACTATCAAACTAATGCATGTGTATCTATGTTCATAGCTGCACAATTCACCATAGCCAAACTATGGAACCAGCCAAGATGTCCATCAACAGATGAATGGATTACAAAACTGTGGGATATGTACACAATGGAATTTTACTCAGCCATCAAAAAAAACTCAATTACATCATTTTCAGGGAAATGGATGGAGCTGGAGGACATTATGCTAAGTGAGATTAGTCAGGCACAAAAAATAAGAAATCAGATGCTTTCCCTAATATGTGAGAGTTAGGGAGAAATGGGTCATAGGAGGAACTCTTGGAAGAGCATCAGTAACTTTTAACTCTGTTTACATTGTCTTTGGATATACAATATTTTTTTATTTTTTAAGGGAGTTTATTTACCCTTTTGTTGCCTGTGCCATTGAAATCATATCCAAGAAATCACTTCCAATTTCAATGTTGTGAGGTTTTATGACCCAGATTTTCTTCTAAAAGCTGATAGTATTAAGATTTATATTTAGGTCCTTTATCTATTTTGAGTTAATATTTGTATATGTGTTAGGTAAGGGTCCAATTTTATTATTTTTCATTTATTATTATTTTTCAACAATATTTAGTTAAAAGACTAGTATTTCCTCCACCAAAAGTTCATGGAAACCTTGTCAAAAATAACTTGACAATGTATGGAAGAATTTATCTCTAGGCTTTTATTTAGCTCCAATGGTTTATATATCTGCCTTTAGAACAGTACTACACTGTTTCAATTATTGTAGCTTTATATGGTTTGAAATCAGAAAATATACATCTTCTAGCTTTGTTCTTCTTTGAGACTGTTTTGGGTATCTAGAGCCCATATTCCATATCAGGATAGATTTTTTTTCTGAAAAATAAATAAATAAATGTATGATAGTTTCACCTAAAAAAAAAAAAAGAAAAAAAAATATTCTCTGGTAAGAAAGAAAGCAAAAAGAAATATTGAAATGTTATCTTTAAGTCATCAAAAGTTTGGTACCAGACAAATGAAACTGTTATGTGAGATTATCAATGTTAATATTGTATAAATTGCTATAATACTAGATGTCAACCACTAAGCCAAGCGTGGGAAGGAGGGATGGGGAGGGAATGGGGTGGGGATCGGGTAGGGGCTAACTGGGCGATGTGTGCATGTATGTCTACAAAAGTATCTTATTTATACCACTATGATGTATAAATACATTGCACCAATAAAAAATAAATTAAAAAAAAAATAATGAATAAAAAAATAGGGCTAGGGGTGTAGCTCAAAGGTAGAATGACCCTGAAAAAAAGAGAGTTCACTGCAGGTATTAAGAACATTTTCATTCTTTAGAATGAGGAAACCATGATTATATATTTCAAATATGTGACCCTAATTTAAAATTATCCTCTCTCTCTCTTCTCTCTCTCTTCTCTCTCTTCTCTCTCTCTCTCTCTCTCCCTTCCCTTCCCTTCCCTTCCCTTCCCTTCCCTTCCCTTCCCTTCCCTTCCCTTCTCTTCTCTTCTCTTCTCTTCTCTTCTCTTCTCTTCTCTTCTCTTCTCTTCTCTTCTCTTCTCTTCTCTTCTCTCTCTCTCTCTCTCTCTCTCTCTCTCTCTCTCTCTCTCTCTGTGTATTACTAGAAATTGAACCAAGGGGCATTCTAGATCTGAGTTAGACCCCCCCAGTCCTATATTTTTTAAAAGATGGTCTAACAAATTTGCTGAGGGCCTGGCTAAATTGCTGAGTCTTGTTTCAAACTTTCCATTCTCTTGCTCAGCTTTCCAAGTACCGGTATTAGACAGTTATAAATATGAATTTAGAAGTCAATGCAAATCTTCTTTGAAATGCAATTTTAAACCATTTGGTAAACATAGCAGGTCATGTATACGCAGCCAGCCTCAGCTACATAGTGAGGCCCTCTACAACTTTACTGAGACCCCATTTCAAAAACAAAAAATAAAAAATCAGACTGGGGGCATAGTTCAGAAGTAGAAAGACGCTGAGTTTAAGCTGCAGCACCGTAAAGAATTGTGTGCCGATACGCATAGATATATAATTATTTTTAAAAGTTTTTTCTTGCCTTTCTTTTTAAAAATCTTTAAAATCTTGTAAAAATGTAAATATTAATTTGTGTGTTTCAAATAGCTTTAAACAGTAATAATTCACTCCTATTTATGGGGAGATAGGTTCCAAGACCCTCAGTGGATGCTCAACACTGTGGATAGTATTCAACAATTATATGCCATATCATGTTATATATACTATATATTTCTCACACACATATATATACTATATACAATAGTTATACATATTCATATACATATATATACAAGCTAATGATAAAGTTCACTTTATAAATTGGACTGTAAGAAATAACAATGACTAAAAATAAATACAACAATCGTAATAACATACTGTAACAAAGCTGCCAGCAACATGACTCTTGAGCTTAGGCTCTATTATTAAAAGAAAATGAAAATTATTTGATAAAAGTACCATCAAGGAGGTACAAGGACAAAATGCAGATAGGATCAGCCAACCAAGGTGGGAAGACCCAATTTCCTGAGTGTCAAGTGCTGACAAGATACCAAATTTCCTGAAAGTCAACAGCACCCAATTTCCTAAATGCCAAATACCAATAAGTTATCAAATTTCCTGAGCCCACAGGACCAAATCTCCTGGTGTCCAGTGTGAACAAGATTAAAAACCTCCTGGGAGTTGACCAGCTGTTTACAAGATTCCAATCATTTCTGACAAAAAGAATATACTACCTAAATCCCAGGATACAACCTCTAGGACACACACACACACACACACACACACACACACACACACATACACACAAACGTGCACGCGTGTGCACACACACACACTATGTATGTATATATATATATATATATATATATATATATATATATATATCTTCACCTTAATTGGTTACTCGCTCAGAAACTCTTCTCTTTAGAAACTTAAATTGGGGAAGGGCTAATTGAGTGATGTGTACATGGTAGCCTCTACCATCTTGTCCTCCATTAAGATGTATGACTACAATGCACCAATAAAAAAATTTAAAAGAAAATCAATCTCTCTCTCTCTCTCTCTCTCTCTCTCTCTCTCTCTCTCTCTCTCTCTCTCTCTCTCCCCGTTGCACTGACTTTGGAAGAAAGTGATGCACAATTGATTATGCTTTGCTCAGGCTTCTCTAGTGTAACAACCAGAAGGCATCTGCTGGGCACCAAAGCTGGCCAAGCCCCCTAGGGGTGACCTGCAACTCTCTTCAGGAGATGGTGTGGACTTTGGGAGAAGGCTGGGTGTGACTGATGTTTCTTAGTTTGGGCTGCTCCTGGGTAGCAGCCGGAAGGAGCTGTCTGACACCAGTCTCCATCTCCTGCTCAGGTGATGCTCCTCTTTTACTCTCCCACATGTTCTGCAGTAAACTCCCTGCTTACCTTTCAGTTGTCTGCAAGTGTCATTCTTTGTACTTTGCCAGGCATGGTCCTGGCTAAAAAACAAAACAAAAAAATGAACAAAAAAACACATCAGTTTCACTTTGAAAGCCAATCACTTAACCAGGAGGTGACTAAGTGGAAGGCAGTGCATATAGCTTAAATATGATAGACAAAAGGGAAGGCATAGCAGGATGATGCAAGCTGTTTAATTATTTAGAAAGGTTAATGATTTAAAATGTATTAGTTCTTTATGGAAGTTTTCATTTAATATTGTTGTGCTGTTGTTAAAAATGGGTGCTTAAAAATAAAGTGGGCCAGTGTGGTGGCACATGCCTGTAATCCCAGTGCTTGGGTGGATAAGATAGGACAATTTCACGTTCTTGGCCAGCCATACTGACTTAGCAAGGCCCTCCACAACTTAGTAAGACCATGTTTCAAAATAAAATAAGATAGGGATGGAGAATGTAGCTCAGAGATACAACGCTCCTGAGTTGAATCCCTATTATCACAAAGATATAGATGAGAAAGAGGAGAAGAGGAGAGAGAGAGAGAGAGAGAGAGATGAGAGAGAGAGAGAGAGAGAGAGGAGAGAGAGAGAGAGAGAGAGAGAGAGGAGAGAGAGAGGTAAAACTTAACAGAGAAGGCTATTGTAGTTACAATTTTATCATAAAATGTAGTGGTTATATTTCTTGAATACATACACACAAACATGCAAACACACAAACACACAGCCACATGCATGTACATTAACAAACATTCATAATCACACACATACACGCATACATATATCTGTACAAGTAAAATGTAATCTAAAATGATCTTCATTTAGGATGGGTCTGTAAAAGGTTGTCTAAACTGTGTATACTTTGTGTCTTTGATATTTCCAGGGCACATACTCAGTTATCTTGACCATTTACAATGGTATAACTCCATTACATATTTGAATGTGTTTCTTTCATAGATTGTCTGATAAAATGTGAATATTTTACCTATAATTATGAATCACAATAAAATTTTCTTTAGGTATTAACTTTCTACATTCAATTAATTTTTTAACTATTCATATTACCCTAATTAACTGCATTATACATACATAAATAAGATAAATTGTAAAAACTACTAAACAAATTCTATTATAGTAAAATCTGTGATTAAATAAAATTCCACAAAGTGCACTGCCTAAAAATTGGATATCTATGTGTCATATCACTGATTTTAATGGTGGTATTTTCATGGTGGATAATCTATTCTATTTGTGTGTGTATGCATGGTGTGTGTGTGTGTGTGTATGTGTGTGTGTGTATGAGATTGTGTGATTGTGTGTGTTACTGGAGATTAAACCCAAGAGCATTCTACTTCAGGGCTATACCACTAGTTCTATTTTTATTTCTAATGGACTCTTGCTGAATTGCTGAGGCAAGCCTCAAAATTGACATCCTCCTGTCTCAGCCTCCCAAATACTGAAAGTATAGGCATGTACCACCACACCCAGTTTTTATTTATATTTCCCTCCAGCACCTAATTATTTACTTTTAATAAGAGATTGTAATTGATTAGTGACTTTTGATTGATTATACTTTTGTGATTCATACATTTATTAAAATGTCATAAAAATACCTAAGGAATTGAGAAACAAGATTCATTATCACCTTACTGAGGCAATTTAGTGATTTAAGTTTCATTTTATTTTATTCATATAAAGAACATCAATAATATTAAACATTATTAAACTACTTAACCAATATTAGTAGTTTCTAAGTTGTAATGTCTTATATATAAAAGTCTTGGGTATTAAAATTACCACAGTAGCCATAGGGTTAAAAAAATCCTTGAAACCCAAATATATAAAATAATAGTTCTAACTTTATAAAGCTTACAAAGTTTTTATAATTTTAATTTATTAATATTAAGATAAACATTAGAAATATTTTGTTTATTTATTGTTTCTTTCAGCTTTGTGGACTTTGCATTTTAATCTTCATACAATTTTCTTAGAATATTGCTTCTTAAACTTTACTTCATAATTACATCATTAAATTATATCTAATGATATATTTAACATGTCACATTACACAGAGTAATAAGAGTAAATTGATGACATATATACTTAGGTTTGATTTTAAATAACTTATTGACACTAATCATCACATTTGTAATCTTTCTATAATATACTATTTAAAAGTAATACTTTTATTAGAACAATATAATTATACACAGCAGATTCAAAGTGATATGGACATGCATTAACATGTCACTCCATATATCTCTCTCCACTCCCTCTTCTCTCCCCTGCCTTCTCTCTACACTTACTGAGATTGAGAGTGATTATTTTATATATGGACACAAAATTGTTTTAACTGTGTCCTTCTTCAATATTTCTTTTCTCATTCCCACCACCTTCCCCTAATCACTGTCAGCTACTCCATTGATCACACAGGGCGTCTCTTCGTTATTGGTTCTTGTCCAGTGGATTTTGACAAATGAAGTCCAAGGAGTGTAGAAATTTGTGAGTTTGTTTTTAATCCAAGAAAGGATGCAAAATAGAAAGAAATAATAACTCCTACAGGGGAGAGGGACTCTCAAAATGGAGTAGCCCTGAGGTTCTTAGGGGATGCATGTGTAGCCCTTCCTGTGGTTCTTGTCTATTCTTGGTGGTTTGCTAGAGTTGGCTTTGGGGCCTCAGTGACTTTCTTCCTTAGTTTGAATGCCTTGTGTGCTGGGAGGCACAGCTTTTTCTGAATCATGCAGCAGCACCAAGAAGTGCTGAATGAATGAATAAGGAATCAATAGAGGATGAAATATAAAACACTGCACGATACTTGGAAATCTAAGATGAACGTAACATTTAAAAAAATAAGAACTCTAAAATGTACAATAGATAGGTTAAAGCGAGAACAGATTAATAGGCATGAAATATCAATAATTGCAACCAAAAATGAGAAAATATAATTTGTACCTTTTTTATGGATATGACCTAAAAGCATGCTAATAGACATCATCATTTCCAAGTTTCTTAAGGAACAACCAAGAAAGAAAAAAAGATTTCAAATCTAATTATTGGATTATCAAGACATTGATAATAACACTGTACAATGCCAATAGAGTAGGAATAAAATTTATAAAAGCTTTTTTTTTGGTGGTACTAGGGGTGGAACCAGAGGCTTTCTACCTCTGGACTATACTCCCAGACCTTTTTATATATATATATATTTGGAAACAGGGTCTCATTAAGTTGCTGAAAGCCTCACTAAGTAGCCGAGGCTGGCTTCGAACCTGTGCGATCCTCCTATCTCAGCCTCCCAAGCACGGGGATTACAAGCGTGTGCCACCACGCCCAGCCTTATAAAAGCTTTTATTATCAAATCAAACACCTTAAAAATTTAAATTAAAATATTCAATAGTTTACATGCAGAGAAATCTGTACTGCAAAATACAGTTGTGATCTAAGAATGCAGAAATAAATGTGTCACAACATTTTATAATTATAAATAATTTATATATGGACATATGTAAAATTAAAGATTTTTAGCACAATAAGAAACAGACTACAATTATATTTCTCCTCATGATTTTCTTTCATAGATGGAGAAAATAATTTTCATAATTCAATGCCAATTAAATAGATATGAACTTTCATAAAGTAGAAATAAACCTTACTGAGATAAATAGCATCTATCAAACTAAGAGAGTAAATATTTCAATTATTAGTTAAACATTAGTGATAATTTCACAAAATAAAGAAAATGATGCCTATGATCAAATATATTGTTCAAATTTTGTAGACAAGTTTTGTGAAAAGAAACATCAACATAATAGTAAACTCTAAACCCACAAAATTTACAAAAAATTTTAATTTTACACATATGTCAAGTATAAGACAAATGTGTAAATTTAGGTTGGATTTCAGTACAATAGTTATATACAGTTAAGAAAATATTCCAGGGTTATCTTCTCCCTTCCAAGGACCTCCTCTCTTTTTGTTAGCTGGTGAAAGAGATTTTAAAGTTATGCTGTACAACATCAAGCATTGCTTATCTGCTTGGAAATTATTCAAACAAAAAGCACGAATGAGGAATATAAGAGGTTTATTTAGAGAAGTGAAGGCAGAGTATGGGAGAGAACAGCATTGGCACTTACCATCCCTGGGCTGTAAAGGTAGCCTGGACACTAGGGCTACACGCCAAATATGTTGTCTGGAGTCATTCGTTTCTAAGTATGTGAAGCTGCCTAGAGTCTTCTGTGCATAGGGTTTAATATTGCTTCTGGACTTCTTTCTACATATCACATTACAGAGTGGTCCACTGCCCTTTGTGCATCACAACTTAGTGACCTTGTGTTTTGCCTTTTCCCACAGAAAAGGGGGCCAAAATTAGAAAATCTCTGCAGATAAACCTCCAGCCTACCCCATCTGCTGATGTCTAGCTTGCTACCTACCATTGTGATTTCAGCTATTCACATGCCTGGTCACTTCACAGCTTTACATGCAATATCAATGACTATGGCTTCTTATCCTAATTTCTATTGTCTCCTTTTCTTCATAAGCAACTTCTGTTTTCATATTTTCCTTCTTAACAGTTCTAATAACAATCTATTGCTTTCAAAACTCATTTATTATATTGTAGTCTAATATTCTTTACTTACTCAATATAAATTATGTTGTTAAATGTTATTAGTCATAATCGTCTGGACAGTGACACATTTCTGTATACCCAGTACTTGGGAGTCTGAAACAGACGGATTGCAAGTCAGTGGGTAGCCTCAGCAACTTAGAGAAAATTCTCAGAAACTTAGTGATAACCTTGTTTAAAAAAAAAAAAAAAAAAAAAAAAAGGTCTGGGCATGTTGGTCAGAGGTAGAGCACTCTTGGAATCATTCTTTAGTAACACACACACACACACACACACACACACACACACACACACCACTGTTGTAATCATTTTCTTACTTGTGTCTATTTTCTTGCTCTATCTTCTGTAAAGCTGTACCATAATCTTAGTTGGATCCAGATATATTATTTCAGCTGTAGAGGGGAGAATGGCTTCTAGAAGCCTGTCGCAGTCCAGTGACTCTCATTCTAAGTCAGCCATTTCCTATCTTACATAAATCCTTTATGTGGTCCAAGCCTGGTGACACATTTCCTTAGGTAATTTATTTTATTTTCTTCTAGAGATGTCTTAATCCTCCATTAGCTTATTCATGTGAAATTTACATCAAAATAAATTTTTTTAATAAAACTATGTATAAATTCTCCTACTGTGGCTAAACTCTATACACGTTTTTTGAAACCCTAAGTCCCTAACCTCTCTTTTCTCAGAACATTTACTTTACAAAGTTTATCACTGTAAATCTTTTTTTGAGATTGATGAGCCCATTTGAGTACATTAGAGATTTAAATCTTTTTAAAAACCTTTTTCCTATTTTACAACCTAGTAATATCTTTGTCAAAGATTTGAAAAACTTCTTTTGGGAATGTAATCATCAAGAAAGATTGAGCTTCTATATTCCTGGCTCTGTGGGAGGTCAGGAGCCTAATTTAATTTGAGTTTCTTGTGCCAAGCTGTAAAAATACTCTTTGTAATAAAAATAAAGAAATTTTACTTGCTCCTTAATAAATAGCTAATTTTCTTGCAGACTGCTATGCTTCTGAGTCTAGGAACTTGTGGAATGTAAATTCCTGAATACAAACATGGAGCCTTAACCTCTCTTGCTGTGAAGGCCACTATAATTTTTTAAGAGGCACTAAAAGTAAGGAAATAAAGAAATTGGGAGAAAAAATATATGTTTCTTCCTATTTTACAAAATCTTCCTTTGATGCCAATATTGGCCCAATCTGATGACAGGTCAATTTACAATTTCAAATGAAACCTGAGAAACATGGTCTTCAGGCTTCCTATGACTTGGTGCACAGGTCACCATGATAAGGCAAGTGAGAAGTTGAGAAGAACTTTTCAACACAATGATTTTCTACAGGTATTTATTATCATTGAACATAGGCTTCTACCAATAAATCAATTTTTCTGCAAAAACAGCAATTAAATTATGCATCTACCTAAGCAAAAGCAATTATACAAATAAAGTCAAGGATACACTTATTTATCCTCCAAGGTTAAGATGGGATATCAGAAGGGAAGGTTTGTGTTTTTATTCTGGGATTCAGGAGGTCCTTGGCTTACATTATACTAAAGAATTTTAGCACTTGCCAATATAAGGCAAGTATAGTTTACATTCCTGGAGGCTTGGAAGCATATAGGATCCTCAGAAAGGAGACATGAGAGAGAAGAGACATGAAAGTCTAGTGTAATTCTCATTTCCCCAAGCAGTTTTGAAATGGGGGTGTCTCCTTTTATAGGGCATTTATCCAGTGGATTTCAATGAATGAAATCCAAGGAGTTATGAAGGGTACAGAAAAATTAAAGTTTATTTTATGTCAAGGAAAGAGAGAAGACAAAAATAGCTTCCTCCCATACAAAGGAGGAGTCTGGGAAAAGAGAGTAACCATGGAGGTTCTTGGGAGATGGGCTTTTAAACCTTACTGAGGTTCTTCATATGTTTTTTTTTCTAATTGGTCAGGATTGAGTTTTGAGGAACCAGTGTCTTTTGATCATTTCAATTTCTAATTTGAATTTTTATCCTGTGGACTGTTAGGTCCTGATACGATGGCATTCACTGGTGTCTCACGTGCCTTCTCGATTTCCCACACCCCAGAGAAGGTGCTACTGATGGTTTTCTTTAATCCCTTCTTTCTCCTGTTCATCTGCCTTACCTTCTATCTCCACTCTAATGAAGGGATCCTAACTGCTATTAGGGAAATGAGGTGAAAACCAGTCTGCTTCTAGGTGATGGAGTGCTGTCAAAGTATTGCAGTTGGAGTCTCAGGGGTAGATGATGTACAAGAGCATGGAATAGAATCCTTCATATGAGTTTTGTTTAGATAAACTTCTACAGCTGGAAGGCTGAAGGAGCCTGGTTATTTTGGTTCAAAGTCATTCATCATGGTTCAGTGAGCATCTACATAAAAGACTCTTGTGTTAGTACATTATACAATAATTTAGTTATCTGGCCATATAATGTTTTTTCCATAATTCTTTATCTCAGGCCACTCACCTGTTAACATTTTAAATCAGAAGCTGTGTAACCAACACATTCGCAATAGGCCATGAGTCCTTTTATATAACTTTGTGAAAAGTTCTTGTGGGAAAACCCCTGAAAAAAAATTCATGTTCTCTTTAACTTAAACAGGCTTTATATTTGTAGAATTTTGAATAGGACTCAGATCCTGCAGAAGTTTTAAAAGTAGAAATCTATACTTTTTGTACTTTTTGGTGGTTCTGGACCAATCAAATCTCAAGAGACAGGATTAAGTAAGTTTGTAGCATCTTATAAGAACTCAGTTGGAGGGGAGGTTTGGGGCATGAGTTTAAGGGTACTCTCAGTATAGCTGTTTTTAGGTTTCCTTGAAATAAGAGATTTGTGGACTTCCGGGAAGATGGCGACCGAGAAAAGCGGGGCTTAAGAGCCCTGCTAACAACCAATCTCCATTACCACAAAACCAGCGCCTTTCATAGCCAGAAAACACCATCACCAGAAAAACAAAAAAACCACCAGGCTCCAGAGAGAAAGCGGACTGAGAACAGAGCTCAGGGCCACAGAGGAGACACACGCGCCTGAGGACGCGGCAGCAGCGCCATACTGCCGGCGGCAGCGGCGAACTCATCGGACGGCTACAGCAAGCCAAGGTGAGCCGCTGCGGAACAGCCAGGCAGGATCTTTCAGCGCAGAGAGGATTTAAAGCTCCCAGTGGCTGAGCTCAGCACACGCTGCAGGGATTCAGAGTGGAAATCAAAACCAGAGAAGAAAAAATACGCCAGCCTCATGGCCAAGGGCGTGGCTGCGGCGCCATATTGCCACCGGCGGCAGCAGCAGCAGTGAATTCGCCGAATCCAGTACAGCTACATCTGCGTACTCAAGAACAGTGAGTCAAATTGCGGGCCACAGAGGAGAAATCCCAGTACTGTACCTCACTGTACCCAGTGAGGGAGTGGTGGTGGCAGAGATATCACACCATAGGAGAACGTGCAACCTGGCACCCCCCATAGTTTAAAGCAGCCTCTATCAACTCCCTGGGTGGGAGACTCTGTGATAAAACCCAGTAAAGGAGTAGTGGGGTCTGAGATACTACTGACTCGAGATCCAGAACACCTTAAGTGAAGTCATAGTGACCCAAGGGAAGAACCCAGAGAAGGCACAAGCATCCGAAATCATGGGAAAGAGGAATAATACTGGAGCAATGAATACCGCCCACAACCCCACAACATCAGAACCCGATAAAACAGAAAATCAGAGATTTCTAGAAGATCAAATCAGGAAAATAACTGTAGAAATAATAGAGGTGCTTCGAAAAGAACTCAGAGAGAGCCAAAAAGAGATAAAGGATGCAATTAATGAAGTAAAGGCCTCAATTCAAAGCACAAACAACACATTAGAACACATGGAGAACAGAATCTCGCTCTTAGAAGATGAGCAATCCAAAAATGAACGCATAGTTTCTAATCTAGAAAAAAATATCCGACAGCAGGAATCTGACATTGAAGAAATATGGGCCCATCTTAAGAGAGCTAACCTAAGAATAATTGGAATAGAGGAGGGAAAAGAAAGTGAAACTAAAGGGATCAACAATCTCTTCAAGGAAGTAATAGCAGAAAATTTTCCAAACATAGAGCAAGAGGTTGATACACAGGTCCAGGAAACTTATAGAACTCCCTTTAGACAGGATCGGAGAAGAGGATCCCCACGCCACATAATTGTCAAAATGACCAATGTGGAAGCCAAGCAGAGAATCTTAAAGGCAACAAAAACAAAGGGCCAAGTGACATTCAGAGGCAAACCAATTAGAATCACTCCAGACTTCCCAAACCAAGTCATGAGAGCCAGAAGGGCTTGGAGTAACATATTCCAAACTCTGAAAGAAAACAACTTCCAGCCAAAAATTTCCTATCCAGCAAAACTTTCTATCAAATTAGATGGAGAAATAAGAAGCTTCCATGACAAACAGAAACTGAAGGAATTTATGTCTTCAAAACCAGCACTAGAGAAAATACTCAAAGAGATTAACTACAAAGAAGAAATAGGTAACACTCACCAGAACCAGAGAAACAAGAGTTTCCATCCAACAGACAACTAAGATTGGTTATCTGTGGAGATTCATTATTTATGTTAGTCTTTTACCTATCTCTAAATTGTATTGTTTGCCTTTATTGTTGTTAATTTTTAGGATTTCTAGTTGGGATATTAATATACCTTCAGATATAGCATTTGGAAATATTTTATCCCATTCTATTAGTAACTTTTAACTCTGTTTACATTGTCTTTGGATATACAATATTTTTTTTTATTTTTTAGGGAGTTTGTATATTCTTCTGTTGCCTGTGCCATTGAAATCATATCCAAGAAATCACTGCCAATTTCAATGTTGTGAGGTTTTATGACCCGGATTTTCTCCTAAAAGTTTATAGTCTTAAGATTTATATTTAGGTCTTTTATCTATTTTGAGTTAATACTTGTATGTGGGATTAGGTAAGGGTCCAATTTTATTCTTTTCCATGTAATTATTATTTTTCAACAATATTTAGTTAAAAGAATATTATTTCCACCACCAAATGTTCGTGGAAACCTTGTCAAAAATAACTTGACAATATAGGGAAGAATTTAGCTCTAGGCTTGTATTTAACTCCAATGGTTTATATATCTGCCTTTAGAACAGTACTACACTGTTTCAATTATTGTAGCTTTATATGGTTTGAAATCAGAAAATATATATCTGCTAGCTTTGTTCTTCTTCAAGATCGTTTTGGGTATCTAGAATTCATATTCCATATTAGGATAGATTTTTTTCTGAAAGATAAATATATAAATATATGATAGTTTCACCAAAAAAACAGAAAAAAATATGCTCTGGTAAGAAAAAAAGCAAAAAGAAATATTGAAATGTTATCTTTAAATCATCAAAAGCTTGGCATCAGACAAATGAAACTGTTATGTGAGATTATCATTTTTAATTTTGGATATTGCTATAATACTAGATGTCAACCACTAAGCCAAGCATGGGAGGGAGGGATGGGGAGAGAATGGGGTGGGGATCGGGTGGGGACTGACTGGGCGATGTGTGCATGTATGTCTACAAAAGTTTGTATCCCACTATGATGTATGAATACAGTGCACCAATAAAATAAAATTAAAAAAAAAAAAAAAAAAAAAGAAATAAGAGATTTGCTTCTGGTTATATTGTTCTGCTAGGTGTTTAGGACCAAGCAGGTTGCCCTAATGTTGGGCAAACATAAGTTTCTCTAACATTATTTTTTCTGTTAGTCAGTAAAGTCCTCTCAGGCCTCAGGGCTACTCTTGTGGACTCAGTGAGGCTTTTTATCTACCAACTGAGCTATTGGCCAGAATAAGCCATGGTCTTGCTAATCATCTGGCTTTCCTCAAAGCAGAGGAGACATTTTCTTCTTTAATGAGCCTTACTTTTTGCAGAATATGTGCTAATGTCTTTCATTCTCTAGGGCCTTCATGATCTCTTTGTTTGGGTAGTCAGATGAAATACCAGAATATCAAGGAATCTTAGCAAGGTCCCATTTTCCCCTGGGTCCTATTTGACCTTGTAGGGCAAGGACCAAAATACTGGCTGTTCATTATTATCTCTTATTTTCTGATTATTCTCTAAGTCTCAGTTTCAATCGTTCTTTTAAACTGCCTTGAAGTTGATGGCCATCATCTCAAAACACTGAGTGTTGTATACCTGTTAAACATGATTAGACAACAGTTACATCAATTTATAAGAAAAACACAAAACAGAATTATCAGGAACAAAATTAAATCCATTTATATTTTGTATATAGAAGATGGTCACAATACAATTAGGAACATATAAATACAATTCTGAAAAGATGAATACTATTACTAGTTTTGTTTAGATACAATTAGCTTTGTAAAAAGTTTTCTTGAGTTTTGTATTTTAGATATTCTGTCCATTTTGAAAACATAAATATCTAAAGCATCATTGTCTTATATATAAAAAGTACAGACAGTAGGGAACACAGAAAATTATTTTAATAAAATACTAAATTTTACATTCTAGGTTTGGTTTTGTAAAAGTTTATGAAAAGCAGATAAATACCTTTAAAAAACTAGTTATTTGAAACATGAGGTCAGTGTATTTAATATGAGTTTATTTTTAATCCTCTTTTTCTGTGTGGTATTGGGATTTGAATCCAGAGGGATTCTGACTTTGAGTTATATACCCAGCCTGATTTTATTTCCATTTAGAAACAGGTAAAAGCTAGGTTGATATGCGCATTCGAACCTGAAACCTTCCTGTCTCAGCCTCCCAAGTACAGAGATTACAGGTATGCGCCACCACACACAGCTTTTTAAAAAAATTCTTTAAATTTTTTTGTGTTTTTAGACCCCAGTGCTGTGGCAAATTATTATTTGTTGATGTGATCAGAATGTGGTCATATCAACAGAATTATTATCTGCTAATGTCAAGGTAATCTGATTTACCTTGCTAGAATGGCTTTGGACTTTTTCTCAGCACAAACTTTAGATCCTTTACTTTCTTCCTTCAAAGCAGATCCAGGTGCAAGATATCATCATTGTTTATATTTTCCTCTTGTTGCCATCTTCTCTGCATTTTAATCTATACTATGAAATTTAGGCACACAAAAAGAGCATTAATTACATTTTTATTTACCCAATTTAATAATTAAATAATATATTACCCCTAAAAATGTCCTTAGTGTCTTAAAACATTTTTTTCTGCCACATAGGAAAACTTTAAAAGTAATGAACATTGTATCTGTGGAGAATCTACGGAGTCAAACATACTCTTGATTGAGTCTTTACCTAGGACAAAAAGTATGTGTTAATTTTAAGGACATCATTAATCTCAGGAAAAAACTTAAATTGTTAGATTGAAATCATACAAACTAAGATAAATTTGTTTTTATGTATTTTAATCTCTTGCTCACTGTCATAGTTTCGGGAGCGCAACAGGGTCCCTGGAACAGTCCCCAGCTGTAACAGTAGCCTCTACTCCACTTTTCTATGGAGTCCTCTTTGCCCTCCATAATCTCCTAGGCACAGTCTCTACTACCTTCCTTTCTAGCCACATTCTGGCCATTTTACTTTCTTCTCACAAACCAGTTCCAAAGAGTCAAAATCCACATAGTCAGACTTAGATATAGCCTCAGGAACATAAGGATCAGTTTTTGGCATTTCTCCTATGTGCCCAAAGTTCATTTTGTTTTGTTTCTTTTTATTTTGTTTTACTTTTTTGCTTGTTTGGTTTGTTTTTGTTGTACTCATTGTGCCAAGCTTGTCATCAGAGTTGCTGAGTCAATGTTTACACACTTGGTTAGTGGGGTTTTCTGTTCAGCAAAGTCCTTCATTGCCTTTTTGATATTAATGCAATTGCACTGGGTATCTACATAAAACCTGACAGGTTAGTAGATTGTATAATAACCAAGATATATTGCTACAATTTCTTTCTGACTCTTTATCCTGGATCATCTACTGATAAGCATTTCAAAATGAAAACCAGGTAGCCAATCCACTTGTAACAGACAATGAGTACGAATATGCGTGTATGTGTGTGCGTGTGTGTGTAACATTGTGAAAAAGCTTCATGACACAAGACCTAAAACACATCGTACAATTTACCATATTGACGACTATCATCCCGTCCATTACTACTAATAATGCACTTATTATTATAAGGATTGTTTACTAACATCTATCTTCTGTTCTTACATGTTTGGCAAAGCTATCTCTAAACCAAGTATCCTGTTTATTTTCTTTAGGTTAAAGAATATTATATCCTTTTCCACTTTATATGAAACCACATTAACTCTAATTATTTTAAAAACTTTCATAACCAAAAGAAAATTTACAAGATTCCTTGTATATAGTACAGAATAAGATTTAGTTTAAACAGTTTTTAATTTTAAATTTTGAACAGGACTCATAGATTTTCCACTAGCTTAAAAGAATAAGATTTTTTTTCTTTTTTGATATCTAGTGATCTGAGACCTAAAAATCCTTCAGAAGGCTAGATTCAGTTTTGTAGCATAGTATAAGGATTATTTGGGAGAGAAATGTTGGGTATCAGTGACATGTAATACTTCTTCTGTGAGAAGAATAAAAACAGAAGACTAAATACAGAGGTAGCTGCACAACTCACCATTGCCAATCTATGGAACCAGCCAAGATGTCCATCAAAAGATGAATGTATTACAAAACTGCAGGATATGAACACAATGAAATTTTACTCTGCCATAAAGAAAAATAAACATCATTTACAGGGAAATGGATAGAACTTGAGGACATTATGCCAAGTGAGATTAGTCAGTCACAAAAAAAAAAAATTGGATGCTTTCCTTTCAATGTTAAAGCTAGGGAGAAATGGGTAACAGAAAGAACTATAGATGAAGAAGGAGATCCTATAGATGAGCAAAGAAGGCGACCTAACTGAGGGGATGGGAGCGGGGAAGAGGGCAATTCTCTAAAGCACATGATGTACTTAAACATATCAAAGTCAATCACTAAGCCAGCCAAGCATGGGAAGGAGGAATGGGGAGGGGGTGGGGAGGGAATGGGGTAAGAACTAATTGAGTGATATGTGCATGTATGTCTCCACTATCTTTTATCCAATTAAGATGTTTTAATATAATGCACCAATAAAAAATTAAAAAATAAAAGAGAGGTACAATTATAAAGTAAAATGCCGAATATTAAGGGGTGCCAAATTCAGAAGATATTGACCTAAATTTTGTAGGGGTCCTTTAAATAACTCCATGAGTATGAACCTTTCTTATACCCCAGAATACCACATTTGTTCTTAGTTATACTTCTCTGTTGTGTGGTCAAGACCACATAGTTAGGCCTATCTTGGGAAAACACAAATTTTTATAAAATTGTTTTGCTGTTACGATCAGTCAGGGCACCTCAGGGTAACTCTTAGAAACTTTGTGAGGCTCTCCTTTGACCAGTTCTTCCATTCCCAGGTCAAATCAGGTCTTCCCAGCCACAAGGCTTCCTTTGAAGCATTAGGGTCATTCCCTTCTCTAGTTAATCTCCTTTTCACAGAATATGCACTGGTGGCTCTTAGTTTCTGGAGTATTCACAATCCCCCTGATTGGAAGGTCAGGTGACTTACTAAAATTGCAGAGCCCTCAAGAGTTAAATTATTTGCTGAATCCCATTTGGCCTTGAAGAGCACGGAACAAACTCTTTATTGTTCTTTGTTTAGAATTTTTATATCTTGATTGTTCTGCAAATTTCAGTTGTTAAACAGCCAGAAGGTCAGTTTTGCCAATATTTTCTTTTTCTTAAGCTATCTTGAAGGTGATGGCTATCATCTTGAAACACACTTTGAAAGCTGTATTTTTAATAAATGTTAACAGAAAACAGGTAGATAATCTTATAAGAAAAACTAAAAATATAGTCATCAGAAACAAAATATATATTTATCTTTGCATAAATAAGATGATGACAATGCAACAGAGGAACACAAAAATTTGAACCTAAAAAATCACTAATAATTATTTTGTTTAGAGGACATCAGCTTAATAAAGTTTCCTCTTAAACTTTGCATTTTAGATGACATTTAGAAAAGACAATTATATTTAATGAGAAATATCAGTAATAATTAACAACAGCTGCATAGAACTTTATGTCTATCTACATATCTAATCTCTATCATCTACCTATAATATTTACTATTGCAGTAAAATTTAGAATCCATGGTTCAGTAAATATAACTATAATTACAAGTCTATGTAGATTAACAGTAGTGAAAAAAATCAAAGAATATTTCTAGTTCTTCTATAAGTTAAAGGAAATGTATTAGTAATAAAAAATAGACTTACTATCTGATAGAAAATTTTATCTAGTTTATACAATAATAAAACATGTATTCAGTCAAAGCAAATAGTTGTAAACCAGATCTAAAATAATAGGAATTTTTCAAATAACACTAAACACATAGATATCAGAAATTTTAATTTCTTTAACCATTTTATATGATTAAGGTTTTGATATAATACATATGTATAAATGAGAACAGTTATTGTGTACCTTGCATCACTAAATGTATGCCTTTTACTATATATATATATATATATATATATATATATATATATATATATATATTTTTTTTTTTTTTTTTAACTAAGGGTGGAACCCAGAGGCTTTCTACCTCTGGGCTACGCTCCCAGACCTATTTTATACTTTATTTGGAAACAGGGTCTCATTAAGTTGCTGAGAGCATCACTAAGTACCTGAGGCTGGCTTCGAACCTGTGCGATCCTCCTGTCTCAGCCTCCCAAGCGTGGGGATTACAAGCGTGCGCCACCATGCCCGGCTTACTGTATATATTTTATATGGCATTTAGATAAACCTCAGATCCACTGTATATGTAGCACTCAGATGTATACACATCTTTAGTCACAGATATGTAGGATGTCAAATATACTACAGTAACCCAAAGTAATAGGTTTTCATGTATCTGGAGTTATAAAGTGGTCATTTTGCAGGCTGTAAAACAGATACTTAAGCCCTGACTCTGTTAAAATGCAATTTTCTAAGTAACCAAAAGTCTAACAAAGAAAATAGATACAAGAAATTATCTTGATAAAGATGCCAAATCTTTGTTCACTAAGCTCATTCATAATAAAATGTTACCTAAAATTTTATTTTAAATACAAAATATTATTTTAAATATGAAGAAAACATATATACATTTTATTACAAAAAGAGGTTGGTGCTGGGGCCAGTAAGGCCGGGATTGGAGTCTGCCATGAGGCAAGGCTGGTGCTGGGGCCTCAGAGGCTGGGATCTGAGCCTGCCGAGGGGGGAGGCCAGTGCTGGGGTCAGCAAGGCCGTAATCAGTGTCTGCCATTTGATGAGGCCATAGCTGGAGCCAGAGAGACCAAGAAAAATTTAATATTTTTTCTCTGTACAATTTTCTTTTTGAAATAATTATGATTGTAAACTAACTCATATTTGAACAGTGTATTTAGTTCTACTATGACTATGATACATTTTAATATGAATTATTAATCTTTTTTAAGGTAATGGGGATGGAACCCAGGAATATTGTACCTCTGATCTATATCCCAGCCATATTAGTCTTTTTATTTATATTTATTTATTTATTTATTTATTTATTTATTTATTTATTTATTTTTTTAGTGTCTGGGGATGGAACCCAAGGGCATTCAGCCTCTGAGATACACTTCCTGCCCTGTTTTTTATTCTTTATTTTGAAACAGGGACTCACTAATTTGCAGAAGGCCTCACTAGCTAGTTGAGGCTGTCTGCAAACTGCGATCCTCTGGTCTCAGCTTCACAAATGCTGGGATTACAAGCATGTGCCACCACGCCTGGATGAGTCTTTTTATTTTTGAAACAGTGTCTCACTGAGTTGAGAAGTGTCTCACTAAGTAGCTGAGGTTGTCCCAGAACTGTGGTCCTCCGGTCTCTGCTTCCCGAATGTGGGGATGACAAGCGTGTGCCACCATGCCTGGCTGGATTATTAATTTTCTAATAATTATGCTAAGGAAAAGAATAGCAAATGAATATAATCAAACAACCATAAGTGTCAAAAAAACAAGAATAGTAGTAATAATAACACAATGATGCCAGGCATCATGGCGCATGGCTGTTATCCCAATAGTCAGGAGGCTTAAACAGGAGGATGACAGATTCTATGTCAAATTCAACATCTTAGCGAAGATTTCATCAATTTGGCAAGACCCTATTTCTAAATAAAAAATAAAATATGCCTAGGGGTGTAGTCTAGAAGTAGAACACTGCTGGTTTCCAATCTCTCTCTTTCTCTCTCTCTCATCTCTGTCTCTATCTCTTTCACACACACACAGAAAAATCAATTATTATTTTTATTGTTACTATAAAAGAAAAATATAAATTAAGAAAATCCCGTGAGGTAAATACTTATGTTTATCTGTTCTAGAAAATGTTTTTAAAATTCATAGACTCAAATGAACATTTCTTAAAGGTATAGATAACGGCTTTTAGCCAAATGATAATTTGCATCTTCAGAGAGTAGTTAAAAATGTCTGGAGCTTTTTCAGGTTGTCATACCTAGGAATGGGGACCCTACTGGTATCTAGTGGCATCTAGAGGCCAAGACAGTGGGTACATATACTGCAGTGTACAAGACTACAACATTCAACAGAATTATTCAGAACAAAATGTTGACAGTGTAATAGTTGATAAACTCTTATGCATAGCTTATTAAAACAAAATATAAAAATAAAATAAAAATAAAACAGAATGCTCAACTACTATGGGTAAGGTACACCCAATACTATGCTAAATCTAAAATATCCAAAGCTGAAATAATCCAAATTTTTAGAAAAAGTGTGGGATTTTAAAAAAAATTTTTTCCTCTAGAGACAGGCTTTGGGAACATTAGTAACAGTAACAGACTCAGCTCAGGACGCTGCTAAGTAACAATGCTCAAGAAGGAGAGATAATTTTCTGATCTTCTTACCAACCAAGGTATATAAGTCAAATCAATTCTGAAGCTACTGTGGCACAGGAAAATGCTTTATTAGAACAGTGTTTTGGAATTATGCTCAGTCTTAGTAGATCATCTTGGGGCCAGAGTAGACAGTGGATAATACATATCACAACCTAAATGATTCAATACATAAAATTACAATAGAAAGGATTCACTGAGGTGTTATCGAGGACATTAAGAAAACATGCTACATGCAAGTAGTTTTTGTGGAAGAAAATCCCAGATTGGCAAGGTTCATGAGACATGTACCCACCAAAATTACCTGAAGTTGTTTTATTATTATTATTATTATTATTATTATTATTATTATTATTTGGTGGTACCGGGGTTCCTGGAAGCCCTTCTACCTCCAGGCTACACTCCCAGACCTATTTTTACATTTTTATTTGGAAACAGAGTCTCCTAAGCCAGCGCGTGCGGCTGGCTTGGAACCTGCGCGATCCTCCTGTCTCTGCCTCCCAAGCGCGGGGATTACAAGCGTGCGCCACCATGCCCGGCTGAAGTTATTCTTTTTGATAAATCAACTAGAATTTAAAAGAATATAACTCTGAATTATTCCACAATTCAAAGATCAAGAGCACAAATTTTGATATACCAATGTCTGTCCATGATTAAGATCTGCAATTTGGAGAAGATTTTTCTATCCTGGTACAAAATTTAGTTATTTCATTTTTATTGATGCTGGTCTCCTTTGGGACTCTGATGACTATATCCAATTCTTTTTGCACATTGCAACTTTGCAGCTAATGGAAGATAGCCAGAGATAGGTGAGAACTGGCCCACATTCCATGTGAAGGCTAGCTGTGTATCTCTTTCCAAATTGGCGGTCATATTGGTGACTCTAAACCAATTCTAATGGTTTTGCACCATAAAACATGAGAAAACGTTTACACCAGAAATTGAATAAATGTTACTAAGATATCTTTCTATGCCTCAGAAAGACAATTATTAGAAATTTATCAGAATGCCCCTAAAGGTAGCTCCCACCTCCAAGGTCTATTCCCTAGATGGCTATATTCACTGAGAAAAGGCATGGCCTTGTGTGCACACAATTACTAGATTCGATCCCAATTGTTGCTGACTCTTTTTTCTTTAATACTTTAAAGTGAACCAATATTGCAGTTAAACAGGACTTTTTATCATGTGTTGTATGAATCTTTTCATAACTTTCCCTTACAGGAATTTCAGTAAAAAACTGATTATTATGAGCCTTTAATTATATTAGCCACTTAATAATTTATTTTTTAATAAAATTACAAGTTAATGCATCAATATGATATGAAGGAGAAAACATTAAGTAGAAAATGCCATTATATTTTCTAGAAAGTTATGAAAGCAGTTTTAAACCTTTTTTCACTTGGTCTTGGTGAAATAAAGCTTAAGTATAAGAAAGAATTTGATGAAATGTAAGTGAACAGTGTTTGAAAATCATTCAACCTTAATAAGCAACGAGAGCCCTGCAGTGTCTTCTTTAATTTCTTTAAATAATTTATCATTTGAATCTCCCCTGCTTGGAAGATATATAGGTAAGTTTCTGCATTTTTTCACATGCCCTTTAGCTTATTACTACATCAAAGGTAGTTCTCAGCTTTTCAGAATAAATACCTTCAATTCAGAATGAATGCTATATTATTTAAAAGATATTATATACATTTGTATATTATTTGAAAAGCTATGGGTTTTAGTTTAAGAGGTGATGATAACACAATCAACACTTGCTTTAATTTGCATTTCTCCACTTAACATGGCTTTGCTTATATAAGCATATTAATTTTAGTCCACTTAAAAATTCATAATCTTTTTTCTGCAAAGCTATGACATAATTAAAAATCTGAATCTTTATAAGTTTGGTTGAGAATATGTATAAGATCTGAACTTCAGTCTCAAAAGTATTCATGAGCATTATTGATACTCTTCAATTTGCAACATATGAAAATGGAATCTTTAGTAAAAGAGAAAAATCTTCATTTAATTTTATTTTTACATAGCATTGATTAAAGGTAAATACAATATTCAATAAGCCAAGAGCAAATTATAAATGAAAGTACAAATCAGCCATCACTTTAGGTAAGTTTTATAGTTGATTCATTACTGATTTCTACTTTTGATGCCTTGTTTTCAAAGCTCGAGTGAAACCAACTTTTCCATTTCAATAAATTGATGTGAAGTTGATAGTTATTTCCACTAACATTGTTTTTATTTTATTTTAATTATTATTATTTACCCAAATCATCTTTTCTGATATTTTAAAGTACATAGATATTATTTTTGAAATTAAATTAATTTATGTAAGAGTTGAACTTTGAATTTAGTAAAGTCAAGGCAGTTTATATTCTAACACTCTAAAATCTTGACCACTGGACGGGTTTTCAGTAGTAGTATATTTAGTTTTAATGAGCATGACTAAAAATTGTATAATTAAAATGAGTATTTTAACTATTAAAAAATTAATTCTTCACCGGGCATGGTGGCGCATGCTTGTAATCTCCACACTTGGGAGGCGGAGACAGGAGGATCATGCAGGTTCAAAGCCAGCCATGCTGGCTTAAGAGATACCCTGTTTCCAAATAAAAACGTATAAAATAGGTCTGGGAGTGTATCCTGGAGGTAAATGAGTTTCCAGGAACCCCAGTACCACCAATAATAATAATAATAATAATAATAATAATAATAATAATAATAATTCTTCCTTCTTAATAGGGCTCGTGTTTTGTATAAGAACAAACAGACATATTACTTCTGGTTCTACCATAGGACTTTTTACAAAAGCTTTTAAATTTTCCCTAAGAAATATATTATGTAAATTTGGATAACCCCAGGACCACAGAATTGTGGACTCTATTCTATGACTATCTCAATTCACAGAACAAGGAAGATCAACATAATGTTTACATCTTAGGGCTATCAGAGCTGGTAATGAAACAGACACTTATTCTTGACAATTTGAAGATTAGGTTGGTCCTTAGGATATGTTCACACATTAAAATAATTTAGTTTTTGTCTGTCAAAAGATTTCCAGTGCAGAGTACAGAATTATTAATTTATATTAAAGCTAAATGTTATTTATATCCATACAAATATTATTATATTATTATATTAGTACTAATTCTCATATGTGCAAAATGGTAATTTTTTAAATGTTTCAAAAATTATATATAAAATGTATTAGTTTTGAATTTAAAAACTTAAGGTGCATTCATTTACAAACTTTGAAACATGTAAATACTAGAAAATAGCCAGTGTTTTTCTAAAATGTCTACATGGAGCAGGTATGGTGACACATGCTCGTAATCCCAGTACTTGGGAGGCAAATAGAGAAGAATGTTGGAGCAGAGAATACAGCAGAAAGACTTCAAATATTTTTAGTTTGGATAAAAAGGCATGTGTAAATCTGTGTCTCAGAGAGATGATATCATGTAAGGTTGTAAGATGCTGAAAGGAAGAAGGAAGGAAGCAGTGGCCATGATGGAGATGGGACCAGAAATGGCCATAATGGAAGCTGCAGATGGAGCTGGGACCAAAGGTGGCCCAGGCAAAGTTTGGATCAGGGGTGGCCCAGATGGTCTTGGGGCCTTGGAGTTTTCCCCAAGATTTCAAATGAACGCCTGGGTTGTCAGATTCCCTGCAAGCAAGCCCAAATGGGGCGCTTTGTGAATCTGTGAGGGTGAAGTCAAGATTCCAAGACTGCCCCCCGCCCCGAGATTCAGTAATGCCAGAAATGTGAAATGAGTGTGAGGAAAGACTTCTAGCTTTAAGCCATGGAACCAGGCTGGAAGAGGAAGTAAACTACCTATTACAATCAGTCAGGTCTCAGTGGCAGTGCTGCCAAGGCTCCTTGGAGATCCCTTCTCACCGCCACAGAGTGGATGTATATGAAACAGTATAAAAGCCTTGCCAGCTCACATACCGTTTTGGTCGCATTTCTATGGCCCTGTCCCTTCATTTAAAAATACAAATGTTTAGAGATTGCATATATATATATATATATATATATATATATATATATATATATTTAGATGCTCATATTTTTGTTTCAACTTTATTTTCTTCTACAAGGACATAAAAAGGTTGATTTTGAATCTTGGAGGAGACTTTGGGACATTTCAGCAATACTGGAATTGTTAAGGCTGTGGGAACTCTTGGAGAGGACTAAATTCATTTTGCATTCTGAACCGGGCATGAGTTCTTTAGGGGCCAATGGGTGTAATTTTACATTTAGATATAGAATTTCCCCTAAAGAGTTATTTTATTAATATTCATGGTTGATATAGTAGAGTCATAAAAATGTAGCCCAGCAGCCAATAAATGCATTTCAATAAATTTATCTGGATGGTGCCTGATAAACAGGAAGGATGTGACTGGAGGAGGTGGATCCTTGAGGTTGCAACCTCTGAGATTATATGTGGTGTCTCTCTCTCTCTCTCTCTCTCTCTCTCTCTCTCTCTCTCTCTCTCTCTCTCTCTCTCTCTCCATCCCTTCATCTCTCATTTCCAGCTTTCATGATGTCAGGGACACAGTCTATGTGCTCTCCCTCCACCATATCCTGAGATTCGTGGTCCTCAGCCTCACGTAGACTGAGACTGAAAACACAAGAAAATATATCTTCTTTCTTCTAAGTCATGTGGTCAGATATTTAGATGAGTGCTTCAAGAATGCTGATAGATACAATGGAATTCTACTCAGCCATAAAATAGAACAAAATTATATCTTCAGAGAAATAAATGGGAATAGAGAATACTTTGTTAAATGAGATTTGACAGTTACAAAAAGTGAAAGTTCGCATGTTCTCTCTCACTTGTGGAAGCTAGAGAGAAATTGGGACACAGGAGGGCATCTAGACAAAAACAGAGAAACCTTAGTGGAGTAAAGAAAGAGACATAACTGAGGAGATGGGAGGAGGAGGCAGATAGGAAGAGAGAAGCCTCTCAGTGGACTTGATAGAAATACACAAACTTACTAAACCAGTCATTGAGTTGAGCACAGGAAGGTGGGAAGGAACGGTGTAGGAACTGGAGGAGTGTACGAGTTCTGGGCATCATCATCCCAGAACTTCATGAAGAAGTATGATTACAATGCAATAATAAAAAAGACTAAAAGTGTTGGGATCCTCAAAAAGAAAAAGCATGTAAAAACCTACATGTTTCAAGTGCCACATGGAAGAATTGCCTCAGAAATAATGTAGGTGGCTTCCTATCTCTCACCTCACTATATCAAATAGATACAATGTGCTTTAGGATTCATATCATCTTTAATTTTAATAAACTACGTGATAGTAGATAAATTAATTGACATTTCCAAGCTCCAGATTCCTCATCATTATGATAGTGATAGCAGTGCCTGATTTTACTAATCAGCAGATAAATATAATTTCAAAAGTATTATCAATCATATGATAAACACTGGAATTTTATAAATATATGAAATTCCCATGTTAAACAAAGTTCTAAGTATGAAGTGCATATCTATGGACATGTTCTCTGAAATAGTACATGGTAAAATATTTAATCTTGTGTGGAAATTTTTTCTTAAAATAAAACAAAAATACAAAAAGTAACAAGATTTACTGTTATTGTTCTTTCGGTTGTTAAAACTATTTGAAACTCTTAAATATATTTCTTCACTAGACTCATAGGCTCATGTACTCTGGTGTAATTACTCCTTTTTCAAAGGATAAAAGAGAGAATAGAATTATATTTTATGGAGGGCACTGCAACTACTGAATTAGAAATCTTAGCATGTATTGCAGGAGAGAAATATAAATAGAACACATTCAACTTCTTGGAAGCACAGAAACTATAAAAAGATAAAATACACATATATTTACGGCTATTAGGAGATAAATGCCTTTCTCAATAATACACAAGCTTTTTTGCAGTTAATTATTTTGTTCTTGCAATATTGCTTATTTTGTTGACCGTCAATTATAATGTGCACTTCGTGTCATCTATTCTATTCTATTCTATTCTATTCTGTTTGGAACTGGAGGTGGAACTCAGGGTATTCTACCTCCAAGGTACACCCCCAGTCCTATTTTTTTTACTTTTGATTTTGAAACTGGGTCTCATTGAGTTGCAAAGGACCTCACTAAGTACCTGATGCTGTTCTTGAATCATGATTCTCCTGTCTCAGCCCTCAACTGCTGGGATTACAAGCCTGTGCTGCCACATGCATCTAGGTCAACAATTTTAAAAAGGGGAAGCTAGCGAGGCATGGTGATGCACACTTGTAATTCCGGCATTTGTGAGACTGAGACAGGAGGATAGTGGTTCATGGACAGCCTCAGCTACTTAGTGAGGCCCTTTGCAACTCAGTGAGATACTATTTCAAAATAAAGAATAAAAAATAGGGCTGGGGGTATAGCTTGGAGGTGGAATGCCCCTGGGTTCCATCCCCAGTACTGAAAAAAAGAGGGGGAAGCTACAGCTATCTTTTCTACTTAACAAGCCCTTCATTTTATTTGCTCAATAAACTCTTATCATCCTAACATATCAGAAGGTCACACGTGTAAAATTATGATAAGTTTAATAGATAGACTTTCAAAAATATCCCCCAACTTTCTTTGGACATTCATGCAATTATTTGTGGAAGTGGTTTCTAATGCAACAGATACAGCTTTACGAACAATACATAGAATGGTCATAATTAAAAATCAGGTAATCTATGCAGTGAGTAGAACTTACATACAAAATGTTAAGTACATATTACATTTTTCACCCCCTGTACTCTAAACTTTTTATAATTCCTTAGTCAATGTCATTTGTATACTTAATGAGAAATAAAAATATTTCATCATTCCAATTTATTGTATTCTTGCCAAAAATACTACTAACCCTTTTTGCTATTTGAAATGATATACATGGCCCTTTCCCTTTGCCTAGTAAGTTAGGGTTTCAAATTAACATAACCATGAATTTCAGATGAAATATGAAACAAAATCTTCTGGTAAAATTCTAAAAGTGGGAAGGTCCATCCAAAGAAATGTCCTCTTTTTACCTTATCCTGTCTTTGAATTTAGGCTTGAGACATGGAATAAAATGAAGAGATAACCTGAGATTTTTGGACAGCACACTGAGGAGAGCAGAAAGGAGGAACAGACTGGTTAATTGTTCACATGCTACGTGATCTCTGAGCAATAGAATAATTTAAACTCTCTTTTTCTGCCATTAGTTGAAATTCTTGGTGTTGGCAGCTTAAATAATGCGCTGCCTACGGAGGTGGCCGCCATCTCCCACTCGGCACAATGGCCGCCCTCAGACCTCTTGTGAAGCCTAAGATGGTGAAAAAGAGGACCAGGAAGTTCATCCGGCACCAGTCAGACCAATACGTCAAAATTAAGCGGAACTGGCGGAAACCCAGAGGTATTGACAACCGGGTGCGGAGACGATTCAAGGGTCAGATCTTGATGCCCAACATCGGTATGAGAGCAACAAGAAAACCAAGCACGTGCTGCCCGGCGGCCTCCGGAAGTTCCTGGTCCACAGCGTCCAGGGGCTGCAAGTGCTCCTGATGTGCAACAAATCGTACTGTGCCAAGATTGCCCACGACGTCTCCTCCAAGAACCACAAAGCCATCGTGCAAAGAGCAGCCCAGCTGGCCATCAGAGTCACCAGCCCCAGGGCCAGGCTGCGCAGCGAGGAAAACGAGTAGGCGCCGCAAGCGTGCTTTGGCACGTGGGCAGCAAAGGGGGGCTTTACAAAAATATCAACATGCGAGAGTACTCCATTGTTTTCTGCCTGACAGTTATTGAATAACTTACACAAGGTTAAAGAAACGTAGGAAATACGTAAAAATATTTTTCACCTTTACATACTAATTTTAGCCTGAAGTCATGGTTGCGAACACGTTACCTTTAATTCAGTAGAGTTAACATCAACTACTTAATTTATAATTATAATATTTGTTTGGAAATATGGAAAATGAACATATACATCTGACCTACTTCTTACTTTCATAGGTCTTTCCGTATCTTCTCAAGATTAAAACCAGATTGCATATCACATTTTCGGGAGACTTTCTTAGGCCTATCTCTCCTTAAATGTACAGGGTTCATTTCAACATTCCTTAATGGAATTGTGTTCATATTTTTCTAATGTTCTGAGCTTTTTACTACTCAATCGTTTTTTTATACATTTGACAATGCCACCTCTTTCATCTTGAAATTAAACAAACGATATTAACAAAATAACGACAACTAAAAAGACTCTCTTTGACAGAAGGCCGAAGTCCTTATATTTTTCAGTGTTCCCACTCAGCCAACATGAAGTCATTACATATTATTATTATTTCCAATTTTTATTTCACGTTTGCTGAAGTAATTGCCATCGAGAGTCTAGGTGCTGACTTGACCATGAGACCATCCAGTGTGTTATTAATTTTCTCTTTTCATAGTCTCAAATTACTTTCAATGTTAGTGTACTTATCATTGGTGACATTATTAACCACATAATTGTTCTGGTTAAAAACAAGATAAGCCAAAAGCCAATAAACAGGTTGTTACTTCTGTAACATCATAAATTACATCATTCTCCTATATAGCTGACGACTTTGGTCACCTATACTCAGAATAATTTTAGAATATTCTATCTCATCAATACCATTATATTTTAATATACTCGTATTGGAGAATTTTAATTACATACATTAAAGAGGTTCAGAGTGATAGAGACATGCACGCACACAGACCTGGATATCTTCCTTTTCTTTTGATTTTGTTTTAATATTTTATTGTTATTTGTATCTTAAACTATGTCTTTATGTTGGGTGTGGTGGCGCACACTTGTAATCCCCGCTCTTGGGAGGCGGAGACGAGGATCGTGCTGGTTTGGAGCCAGCCTCGCTGGCTTAAGAGACCCTGTTTCAAAAAAAAGAAAAAAAAAAAAAGAAGTGTAAAATAGGTCTGGGAGTGTAGCCCGGAGGTAGAAAGGCTTCCAGGAACCCCAGACCCACCAAAAAAATAAAAAATAAAAAAATAAATAAAACTATGTTTTTACACTCTTACCATCTTTCTTATTCATTGTAAACAGGTATCCTGCTTTCTTGAAATATCACAGAGTCAAAATGAAAATACTTAGGATACACTGTTCCTTTCACAAAATCGATTACTTTTCTGCCATACTTCTCAACTTACTTTTTTACTTTTAATCGACTTATATATCCTGGGCATTCTTTTTCTAATGCACTCTATTGATACTATTCAGTTCAAACATCAAGTCTTGCTAATTGTATTCTTAATAGTTCATTTTGGATTGCATCCCATCCTGCCTCCACTGGAAATAAAACATTCTCCCTGGATCTCTGCTTCTGGCATTTTCCCATTCCATCAACACTACTAATTGAATAATCTGTCCAAGATGAAAATCTGACATGTCATTTTTATACTTTAAAAAACTTCAGTGCCATGTCATTTTTATCTTTATAGGATCTAAGCGCGCTATCTCTGTGTGTTGGTCAGCTCTCTTACTGGATTAAATGCCCGAGATAAGCAACATTCAAGCAGAAAAAGCTACTTTTGTCTCAGAGCTTGAGTTTTCAGCCTATGATTGAATGACTCATCCCAGTGTTCTGTGCCTGGGGCAGAGCAGTAAGTCATGGTGGAGGTGCACAGAAGAGTGAGGAAATGTGCTTCCTGGCTGAGAGCAAATCAGAGGAAGGGGAAGGAGCTGGGTTCTCAAAATCTGCTTCAAAATCACGTTTATGTGACCAGAGGCCCTCTCTCTAAGCCCCACGTCTGAAAAGCTGCTCATCCTCCCAGAATTCCTCCTGGTGACAAGCCTTCAGCACACAGCCCTTTGGGAGCATCCCATATACAAACTATCACACTCTGTTTATGAAGTCCTGCAACAGCTGGTATTGCATGGTTTTTCCATCTATCTTAAAATAGATTTCTATGCATAAAACCATAGATATATAATTATTTTTGCTTCTTAACTATTTCTAATGTTCTTTCATCAGTAGTGTTTATACAGGGTGTTTCATCTGTTTCTACTATCCCCCCCTCATGTCCTAGCCTATGGATTGCTGAAAATTTCTATGGTATTTTATATATGTGTTAGACACTTCTTGATTAGGGATATCTAAATCCACATAAGCTTTTAGCACTGCACTATCTAGTATTACTATTATGCACCTACTATAGGAATAATTATATTATACTTTATGTTTTCAATATCCATATTTACACACATGAAATTTATATTATTAGTATTTCCTGAGTGCATAGCATTGATAGAGCATAATGATGATTTATTTGCTGAATAGTACAAAATATATTACATTTAATTAGTAAATGCCATTATTTAATATACTAAATTTGGTGAAAGAGATATATCTACATATATATATATATATATATATATATATATATATATATATATATATATTTGACTTCATCTTGTTTACGTTTAAATTTCTTGAGACTGGTGCTGCTAATATCATGTATGTGGAAAGGGAAGGAGTATGGGGGGGTCTGGGGAAAGCACACCAAGTGCTATGTGCATGTAAGTCTCAGTCACTCTGAAATGCTTTACGACGTGAAGTTACAATGCACCAACAAAAAATATATACATGATAAATTAAGAAAATTTTATGCCCTGCATTTGATTTTTTTAATTTTCTACTTCAATTATTTAGGTGTTTTATACTATATATAAAATCTATATATATATATATATATATATATCTATATATAGAGTCACAGTTTTTTAAAAAGTTTCATTTTAATGCTAAATAAAATATACATTAAGGAAAATATTACTAGAACTAAAATGGTTTCTTTTCAAATATTAAAGAAAAATGAGTTCAAGCCAGGCATGGTGGCACATGCTTGCAATCCCAGCATTGAGGAGGCAGAGACTGGAGGATCACGGTTTGTGGACAGCCTTAGCTACATAAAGAGGCCCTTCACAACTCAGTGAGTCCTGTTTCCAAAAATAAAAGAGACTAAAAAATAGAACTGGGGGTCTCGCTTTGAAGTAGAATGCCACTGGGTTCCATCCCTGGTACCTCAAAAGAAAGAGAAAAAAAATTAGTTCAACAAGGAAACTATCACAGCACCAATCTGTACTCACCGTGTAATATTGGATAAAATGTGAAATAAAACTTACAGTTTTAAGATGACTCTCCTATGAAAACTTGATTGGCAGTACAGTGAATATGCTTAATTATAACGTATGGTACCCTGACATGCACTGCAGTAGATCTTCATTATTCCTCGTGCAAAAAGATGGTAGAAACATAAGGTGATGGCTGTGTTATTTTGATTCATTGTGGAGACCATGTCACAATCTCCATTCATCAAAAACCACATTATATGCTATAAATATACATGTACAGTTTTTGTCAATTATACCTCAATAAAGCTGAAAAAACATGAAAAAAATTGACTAAGAGAAATAGAAAACTCTACCATGATACCCAGATGTTTGACTCATCACTTAAGAAACTAAATATAGATTGTTTAAAGAGTAAGAGGAATCAGTTTAGCTTAACTGATATTATAGTACATTACAAAAAACCAAAATGAGTTCCAGTGAAATCAAAGATGATGTTTTCACCTGACCATTTGGGATGGTGCCTGTCAGGGAATTAACTGACCTACTTGAAAATGTTGCTGGTTGTGAGGAGGAGTATGGTTCTGATCACCAAAGACAAGTAATGATTTTATTATAAAATAGGTTTCTTCACCCACACCCCTGGTGTTGTAAATACAATTTTAGGTCTTTTTGAAGTTTATTCTTATGTATATATGCTTGTAGAAACATTTGCTTCAACTTACTACACAGGTCACTGTGGGAAACACATTATCCTTTTTTTAGAGAGCTGACATTGCTGCTTACATTGCCATGTCTTAGGATTACCTCATCTAAAGTCTGTAAAATTGTCATTTTTCACACTCACAGGAGTCTCTCCCTACAAGTCAATTGGATAAATGTCATGTGGAATGTATTCTGAAATAAAGGGTACTATTAGAAAACTGTGATCGCTGATTAAACTCTAGTTTGTTAAAAAAGAAATCATTTGAAATATTTATTGTGGGTTATATTTAGCTTACAAACACTATATTTCTTCTAATTAGTTCTGAATCCTTTAAGTATAAATATTATGCCATACATAGATGGAATTAAATCATTGAATCAAAAACTACTATTGCTTTTATTCTAAGAGTATACTGTAATCAAATACTAACTTTACATATTTCATGGTCTTCTCTGTTGGGAACATACATTAAATACACATTAATAAATATATTGTTAGAATATACATACAAGGATCTATAGATTTTAGGAGAAACATAATAACTTTGAGACTCAAGAAACTACTGCCTGAATAAATTAAATTTAATCATATATGTAAATATGAGTAAGTTTGCCTGGCAAATTTATACCAAGAGAGTCATAAGATGATGAAGTTTTCCAGAGAAATAAAAAATGTTTGTAGAGGTTCTGATTTAGGGAAAATTACATAAAAACAACTAAAAAGAGACAAAAATAAATTCCTATCAACTAAAACAAGATAAATTACTGTGGGTTACCTTGATGTTCAAGCATAGAAAGTTAAGATGGTATAAAATTAAACAGTATACTTTATGCAGGCATGGTGGCACATGCTTGTAATCTACTTGAGAGGTTGAGAAAGAAAGCCCTCAGGTTAGCAGGCAGCCTTGCCTACTTAGTGAGGCCCTCCTCAACTTAGTCAGACCCTGTTTCAAAATAAAAAAATAAATAAAATATGGCTGGGGGTTTAGCTCAGATGTAGAATACCTTGGGTTCAATCCCTAGTAAACCTTATATCTTGAGCCAGGTATGATGGCACCTGTCTATAATCTCAGTATTTGGTAAACTGAGACTGGAAGATTACAGATTCAAGGTCAGCACAGGATAACTTAGAGATACCACATTTCAAAATAAAATAAAATTTTATATAATATCTTGGAGAAAATGAGAAAAATAAAAATGAGATCAATAGTAGTTATCAGACAAAAATTATGGCAATTTGAACTAGAAGAGATAATTTAGAGCAATGAGAGGAATTTTTATGCATTTCGGATAGAATTAACAAGATGTGAGATGGAGTTTGTATATTGAAGAAATGTGAACAAAAATGCCAAGGTTACCCAATAATCCAACCAAATAAAGCAGGTGCATCTTTCTTAAACTAGAGAAGCAAATTTTTTGAGTGGAGTAAAAAATCAAATTTTTCTAATGCTTGAGATGTCTGTTACAATAAAAGATAAGTGTGATAGAAAATTCCGAATTACACAAATAAAAATCCTTTACAATATAAACTTCTAATGCCATGACTCCCTTGCTTAACTCTCTTGACAATATTAAGATATTTATAGTAGATTCTTCTTCTAACATACATTCTTAATTCCATTATAGAATAGCTCATTTCAGTGTCCACAGTTATTTTCAAAGAGACATATATAGAATTCCCAATGGGAGGAGAGATGTGTATGAGATATTTTTAGATAAATTGCATATGTCATAAGAGTGCTTTGATTTCCATTTGTGTAATCAGCAGTTGAAGAAGGCTGCTTTGAGTTGACAGGTATCTTGGAATCAATCTGCAGTCTAATGCAAACCTTAAAAACCAACAATTGAGGTTAAAAAATATGTACCATGAGCTTAAACAAAAATTGACTGTAAGACAAAGGAACAATGACAGATTTTAAAAGGAAAACAAATATAATGAAGTATTTTTAATATATAATATGACTCAGAGTGATGTTAATAATGATGTTAATGACAAGTACATTTTTTCAGAAATGTAAAACTTGAGACAAAACGAGAAAAATTTTGTTAATGACAAGTACATTTTTTCAGAAATGTAAAATTTGAGACAAAACAAGAAAAATTTAAGCACCTCTCTGCATATAAATTATAACCGGGGATTGTACAGTTTGAGATTGCTTAAATTTTTAAGAGGAAATGAGATTCTCCTTGTAATCGCTTTCATCTTCATATATAAAGTACTTTGTAAAATAGAGTTGGAGACATACAAACCAATAATAATTATAATTACAATTTTTTAAAAGATATACAATTTCCCAGGAAGATGGCGACTGAGAGAAGCAGCACCTATCAGTCCTATTGACACCTGATCTCCATTGCTTAAAAACAGCGTTCTTCAAAAGACTACAATAATTAAAGCAACAAGAAAAGAAAAAAAGCTAGAAGACAGATCAGAGAGCAGAAAAGAAACCCTCCTGCCTTTCGGGCTTGGTTGCCAGAGCAGCGCCATCTTGTCTCACTGCACCCAACTCCAGAGATATACAGGAAAACAATCAAGGACTTGGAACAAAATAAACAGCTGGAAATCATCTGATTTGTAAGCAAGCCATCAGTTACTCCTGTGCAAACACCGGCTATAACTTGTAGCAGTGGAGGCCAAGCTCACCAAGGCATTCGGAGATCCAGAGTGGTGCTCAACAACTTGATAAGTGAACTCAATATCTACATGGGAGAATGCCCAACATGGTAGCCCCAGGGACTCATGCAGCTTCAATAAACTCCATGGGTCTGAGACTTTGTGGTTCAACTTGGCAAAGGTGGGTTTGGAGTCTGCTCTTGAACATAGCAGAGACTCAGACAGATTCAGTCTCAGCATCAGTAGAAAGCATGGAGGGAGACCTGATTAACACTAAATCCAAATAGTACAATCTTCAGGATCACCACAGACCACCCAATCATGATGAATGGGGAAAAATCAGATGAGACAAGCCCTAGAGGCACAGAACAGAGACTCTTTGTTCTCAGAGGCATCCACCACCTGTGCAGGCAGGAAGAGACTCAGACTTTACATCTATGGAAAGATTAAAGGGTAACCTATGCTTAACACTAGATCCAGCTTTGTTGAAGCCAGTGATCTGGATAGATTGAGAAGACTCAGAGGATTAGGCTTGCAGCAAGAAAGGTGCCAGTGGCACTTGGTGTCTGCACAGATAGAGATTGCAGAGGCAGAGTCTTAGTCAAATGAATATTCATATATTTATAGGGTTGCATTATTTTGTTTTTGTTTTAATTATTTGTTGTGTGTGTGTGTGTGTGTGTGTTTGTATGGTACTGGGGGTGGAACCCAGAGGTTTTAGACCACTGGGCTATACTATTTTATATTTTATTTGGAAACAGGGTATCACTAGTTGCTGAGAGCCTCACTAAGTAGCGGAGGCTGGCTTCAAACCTGTGGGATCCTCGTCTCAGCCTCCCAAGCATGGGGATTACAAGTGTGTGTCACCACACCCAGTCTGTGTATGCTGTTTTGTTTGTTCTCTTCCCCACCCCCTCCCAAACTTCTTCCCTAGTACATACCTACTTTATCTCCACTGCTTCTCTTTTTTCTCTTTTCTATTTTTTGTATTAAATATACTTCATATCACTATACTAAATACTCTCTATTGATTACTAGACTACATCTTTACTATCTCTAGTCTCTACACTACCTTACCAAACTCATACTCTCATTCTATTTGATACTATCTGTGGTTTTACCCTATTCTTGCATTTACAATTTGATTTCCTTCCTCATTCAAACTTCACCGTTGATTACAGCAAAACTTGCAGTTGGATATATCAGCTAGAGACTGAGAAAGATCTAGCAAAAGTAATAGATACAAACTTTTGAAATCATGAGAAGAAAGAATAACAATGAATCAATTAGCTCCCTCAACACCACAATAACAGAACCTGAGAACACACAATTGCAGAGATTGCAATAAGTACAAGTCAGGAATGAAACTCTAGAAATAATACAGGACTTCTGAAAAGAATTTAGAGAGATTCTGAAAAAAAAAAATAAAGGATATGATCATTGAAATGAAGGCATCAATTCAAACTATAAACAATCAATTAGATCACATGGAAAATAAAATCCTGCTCCTAGAAGATGATCACTCCAAAAACAAAAGCATAGTATATAACTTACAAAAAAAAAACACAATTAAACAGCATAAATCAGAAACTGAAGAAATACGAGCCCATTTTAAAAGAGCTAACCTAAAAATAATTAACATAGAATAGGAAATAGAAGGTGAAACAAAAGGAATCCATGATCTTTTCAAAGAAGTAATAGTAGAAAATTTTCTAAACATCAAACAAGAGGTTGATACATAGGTATAGGAAACTTACAGAAACCCCTTTAGACAAGATCAGAGAAAAAGTTCAACAAAAACAAAAGACCAAGTGACATTCAGTGGCAAACCAATTAGAATCACTCCAGACTTCCAAAGCAAGTCATAAAATCCAGAATGATTTGAAGTAACAATTTTCAAACTCTGAAAACTAAAAACTTGCAGACAAAAATTTTCTACTGAGCAAAACTATTTCTCAAATTAGATGGGGAATTTGAGAGTTTTTATAAAAACAACAACAACAAAACTGAAATAATTTCTTTCTTCCAAACCAGCACTAGAAAAAATACTCAAAGAGATTAATTGCAAAAAATAAATAAGTAATACTCACCACAGAAAAAAGAATTTCCATCAATCAAACAATTAAACAAAGAAAATCAAACACTACTGCAAAAAGAAGTTAAAATTCAAAATGTTAGAAATTAAAAATTATCTCTTAATAATCACACTGAAAATAAATGGCCTCACCTCCCCAATAAAAAGACATAAAGTGAGCCGGGCATGGTGGCGCACGCTTTTGATCCCCGCGCTTGGGAGGCAGAGACAGGAGGATTGCGCAGGTTTGAAGCCAGCCGCGCGCGCTGACTTAGGAGACCATGTTTCCAAATAAAAATGTAAAAAATAGGTCTGGGAGTGTACCCCAGAGGTAGAAGGGCTTCCAGGAACCCCAGTACCACCAAAAAAAAAAAAGGCATAAAGTGGGAAAATGCTTTAAAAATGAGAATTCAACTGCCTGCAAGAAAAACACCTTACAATAAAGATAGTAACAAACTAAAGGTAAAGGGCTGGAACTCAAAGACAAGTTGTGTAGCAACTGTGATATCAGACAAGTTAGACGTCAAGTCCAAGCTTCTCAGTAGAGACAAAGCAGGCCATTTTTACTAGTAAAGTAAAAATCTATCAAGAGGAAAAACTGATAATCAACATTTATGCCCCAAGCCTAGGTGCAGCTATTTTCATAAAACAAACTCTTTGTGACATTATGTCACACATAAATCCCAATACAATAATACTGGGAGACTTCAACAACCCTCTCACACAGTTAGATTGATTTTCTAGACAAATGGTGAGTAAAGATGTCTCAGACCTAAAGAACACCATCAACCAAATGGATCTATTAGACACATATAGAATATTCCACCCAACTACAGCAGAGTTCACATTTTTCTCAGCTGCTCCCAAAACCTTCTCCAAAATAGATCACATCCTGGGCCACAAAGTAAGCAGTAGGAAATTCAAAAAATATAACATACATTCCTGTATCTTTTCAGACCGAAAATGTAAACCAACCAATAGCAATCATAGAGATGGAAGCAGCTATAATGAGCTTACCATCAAACAAAAGCCAGGACCAGATGGTTTCCTAGGTGACTTCTATAAAACCTTTATAGAGAAACTAATCTCAATACTTCTCAATCCATCTTTTTTTAAATTTATTTTTATTGGTGCATTGTAATCATACATCACATTGGAATACAAGACATGAGAGGATATACAAGCACACATCATCCAATTAGCCCTCATCCAGTCCCCATCCCATTTCCTCCCCCTTCCTTGATCCCATGCTTGTTTGGTAATTAACTTTGATACATATGTTTATATACCTCCTGCTTTTTAAAGAGGCTCTATCGTTCCCTTTTCCATACCCTCTGATTGGTCACCTTAATTGCTTCACTATAGGGCCCTTTCTATAGCTCGATCACTTCCTGTTGCCCCTTTCCTCCTAGTTATTGCTGATTAGGGGAAGCATCTGGTTTTAATTTTCTGTGATATTCTCTGTGCATGCCACGTTGCAAATACTGATCCCACTCTTGACGGCCCTAGTAGTGGCCTGGCTACCCGGTGGACTGATCCAGACCTCACTAGCTCAAGCAGCAGCCTTTTCTCATGGGAGGCCCCGATTCTGGTCTCACTGGCCCCGACACTGGCCTAACCCTTCAGCTGGCTCTGATCCCGGCCTCGGAGTCCCCAGCAACAGCCTTGTCTCACGGCAGGCTCCAATGCCGGCCTTGCTAGCTCCAGCACCGGCCTAACCCCTCGGCAGGCTCCGATCCCGGCCTCAGAGGCCTCAATAGTGGCCTTGCCTCACAGAAGGCTCCGATGCAAGCTGCTGGCCCCAGTACTGGCTTAACCCCTCAGCAGGCTCTGATCCTGGCCTCGGAGGCCCCAGCACCGGCCTTGCCTCACAGCAGGCTCCGATCTGGGCCACGCCTACCCTGGCACTGGCCTGACCCCTTGGCAGGCTCCGGTACCAGCCTTGCCTCACAGCAGGCTCCGATCCCAGCCTCGTTAGCCCCAGCACCGGCCTAACCCCTCAGCAGGCTCTGATCCCGGCCTTGAAGGCTTCAATAGCGGCCTGCCGGCCGCAGGCCCTGGCACCGGCCTAACCCCTCAGCAGGCTCTGATCCCGGCCTTGGAGGCCCCAGCACCAGCCTTGCCTCACAGCAGGCTTCGATCCCAGCCACGCTGGCCCTGGCACCAGCCTGACCCCTAGGCAGGCTCCGATCCTGGCCTCGGAGGCCCCAGCACTGGCCTAACCCCTCGGAAGGCTACGATCCCGGCCTCAGAGGCCTCAATAGCGGCCTTGCCTCACAGAAGGCTCTGATGCTGGCTGCTGGCCCCGGCACTGGCCTAACCCCTCAGCAGGCTCTGATCTCAGCCTCGGAGGCCCCAGCACCCGCCTTGCCTCACGGCAGGCTCAGATCCCAGCCTCGCTGGCCCCAGTACCAGCCTAACCACTCGGCAAACTCTGATCCTGGCCTCGGAGGCTCCAGCATCGGCCTTGCCTTATGCCAGGCTCTAATCCCAGCTTTGCTGTGTTTGTCGCCAGCCTCATCCCTCGGCAGGCTCTAATCCAAGCATCCTCTTCGCCCAACCATTTGTCCTACGTTCTTGAGGGTGCATGGTTGTAGAATTCTGCCTCTGGGGTCATTACTTCAAAGGTTCCAGGTGTAATGCATCAGATCTCTGCCTCCCCTGAATACTGGCTACTGCCATTGCCACTGCCTCCACCATTTCAAATCTTTCTCAAGCTCTTTTTCCACTCTGAATGTTGTCCAGTATTCCTAAGCATGCGTGAATATAGCATTCTACCTTTGGTGTAATTTCTCAAAAAAAAAAAAATAAGTTTGATAGGATCTGATTTCTGCTTCTCCTGAATACAAGTCTCCACCGCCAATGCGGAGACCGCTTTCAGCACCGCCTTTCTCCTTGGTCTCCGCTAAAGTCTCTCTCCTTACAAGTGATGTCCAAGATTCTTAACAATGTAGCGATCAATCCATCTTATGAGTTAGAAAGAAATAGTACTCTTTCAAATGCATCCAATGAAGCCACTATCACATTAATACAAAAACCAAATAAAGATAAATCAAGGATGGAAAATTTCAGGCCTATATTGTTGATGAACTTGGATGTGAAACTGCTAAACAAATACTAGCAACAAACATTCAAAATCATATCAAGAAAGTACTACACCATGACCAAGTATGGATCATAATAGGGATGCAAGACTGGTTCAACACACAAAAATCAATCGATGTAATTCATCACATAAACCTGAACCAAAGACAAATATCATATGATCATTTCAATAGATGGTGACAAAGCATGTGATAAAATCTAACATCCATTTATGCTAAAAGCACTGCAGAGAATTGGAATAGAAGAAACACACCTCAACATCGTAAAGACAGTCTACAATAGGCCCACAGCCAACATCATATTAAATGAGGGAAAGCTGAAAATTCCCCCTAAAAACAAGAAAAAGACACAAATGTCCATTATCACTATTTCTTTTCAGTAGAGTCCTTGAGACTCTAGCCAGAGCAATAAGGCAAAGAAAGAAAATCAAAGAAGTACAAATAGGAAAAGAACAACAAAAACTTTCACAATTTGCATATGGCATGATATTATACTTAGAAGACCCAACAAAGTCAACCATATGGCATATAGAAATGATCAACAATTCAGTAATGTGTCTGGATGCAAAATCAATATGAAAATTCAGTAATTTTTTGTATACCAACCATAGAAAAAAGAAATTCAGAAAACAATTCCTCTCAGGATATCCCACAAAAAATAAAATACATAAGAATAAACTAAGAAGGTAAAAGACCTCTATAAAGAAAATTATAAAACATTAAAAAAAGAAATTGAAGAAGACCTTAGAAGAAGGAAAGATCTTCCATGTTCATGGAGGCAGAATAAATATCACAATGGCTATACTTCCAAAAGTGATCTACAGATTCAACACAATACCCATTAAATTACCAAGATGATTCCTTACAGTCATATAAAAATCTGTCCTTAAATTCATTTGGAACAACAACAACAACAAAAAAAAAAACAGAGTAGCCAAAGTAATTCAACAACAAAAACCATGCAGGAGGAATCAAAATACCTGACTTTAAACTATACTACATATCCATAGTAATAAAACCAGTACAGTACTGATACAAAACAGATACATAAACAAATGAAGCAGAGTAGAATACTCAAAAAGATCTCTGCACTTACAGTCAATTGATTTTTTTCAAAGGGGCCAAAAACATAAACTGTAAAAAAGAAAGCCTTTTCAAGAAATAGTGTTAGCAACACTTGTTAACCATATGCAGGAAAATAGAAATGGATCTCACGTTCTGACCCTGCACAAAAGTCAATTCAAGATGGATCAAAGACTTGAAAATCAGACCAGAGATCTTGAGGTTGGGCATATGTCCAATACTGTAACACATCGGCACAGGTAAAAACTTTCTCAACAAGACACCAAAGGCACAAGAAACTAAAAGGTGGATCAATACTTGGGATTCATAAAACTTAAGAGCTAAGAGCTTCTGTAAATCAAAGTAAACTACCAAGAAACTCAACAAAGGGCCAACAACATGGGAGATTTTTGCCACTTATTCCTTCAATAGAATACTAATATCTCGAATAACATAGAACTGAAGAAATTTAGCAATAAGAAATCAAGTAATCCAATAAAAAATGGACAAGTGAACTAAATAAACACTTCACAAAGGAAATTCAAATGTCCAATGAATGCAAGGAAAATTCTCAATAATATTAGCAATCAGAGTGTTGCAAATCAAAACTCCCTTGAGATTCACTTAACTATAGAATGGAAATCATTCAAAACACAAATCATTCAAAACAAATGCTGATGAGGATGTGGAGAAGTAGGAACCTTAATACATTGTTGATGGGATTGCAAATTAGTGCAACCACTCTGAAAACAGAATGGAGGATCCTCAGAATAATGGGAATGAACTTACTATATGATACAGACTACCACTTCTGGGTATCTACCCAAAAAGAATGGAAACCAAACTACCAAACAAATTCATGTGTATCTATGTTCATAGCTGCACAATTTACAATGGCCAAACTATGTAGCCAGCCAAGATGTCCATCAACAGATGAATGGACTACAAAACTTGAGATATGTATACAATGAATTTTTACTCAGACATAAAGAAAAACGCAATTATGTCATTTACAAGGAAATGGATGAAACTGGAGAACATGATGCTAAGTGAGATTAGTCAGTCACAGCAAATAAGAAATTGGATACACTCCCTAATATGTGCTAGCTAGGGAGAAATAGGTCATAGCAGGAACTCTATATGAAGAATGAGAAACTATGGATGAGCAAATAAGGTTACCTAACTGGGCGAATGGGATAGGGGAAGAGAAACATTCTCTAATATGTACATGATGTATATTAACAAGCATATCAAAGTCAGCCATTTATCCAAACATGAGAATGGGGAGGGGGTGGGATGGTAGTTGGGTAAGTGCTAATTGGGTGTTGTGTGCATGTATGCCTCCACCATCTTGTACCTCATTAAGATTTATGACTAACATGCACCAATAAAAAATAAAGAAATGCAAATCAAATTTATTGTGTTGACAAAAATATATAACACACAGAAAAAAAAACACAACAGAAACAAAACCATCCCACATGTGCTTAATGTACTAACAGTGTGCAGTTTCAGAAACCCTTCAAAGCGTGACACCTAATTCATGAGGACCTCCATCCACAACAGTCTCTTGCATTCTTGACATCAGACATCCAGTAAATTCTAAGCTGATATTGATCGGGCTCCCAAGGGGCACTTTTCAGCTGCTTTCTATGGAAGAGAGTTGGAGTCTATTATATTTTTCCTAACATTTCAATGACCAACCCACAAACATACAGATATACTTTAATATAAGAAAGTTTGAGATAAATGACAGGTTATGTAACAGTACACTCCAGCAGGGATTTGGGAATGAACTTGGTTTAAAAATTGAACTTATATCTATTGATTAAAATAAAAATTTAATAAAATGTTAATAAAATTAAAAATAAGACTCATTAGTATGTGTTGAATGCTGGTATACCTAGTTCAAGAACTGGAAGCAGACGTAATTTTTAGAGTATTAAAACTGTAATGTAGGACAGTGAAAATTAGAAGCCAGAACTCAAGGAGGCAAAGACCCTTGCATTGGATTAGAGGCCTGGTTAGGGTAGAGATGACATTCCTGAGGAGTCACATTCTGAGTTGGAAGATGAAAAAGATATTGGTGATAGCTCAATACCAAAATTGATACAGTCACAGGCTTAGCAGTTGGAACTCCCAGCTTTATGCTGTTAGCACAGAACTGTTCTCCTCAAAATCGATATGTTAAAGTCTTAACCTCAGTATACCATGGTGTGACTGTATTAGGAGGTAAGGCCTTTAAGGAGGTAGTGATTATTATGTGATGTCATGTGCTATGACTAGTCTCCTCCTTAGAAGAAGAGACTAGGATACACCAAACACAGGCTGTTAGCAAAGATAGGACCACTTGAGGACACAGTGGAAAGAAGCCATCTGCCCAGCAAGGAGAGAGGCCTCAGAGAAACTGATCCTCACTTACACCGTGATCATGGAGTTCTATCTCCATATCTGTGAGAAAGTAAAGTTCTGCTGTTTAAGCCATTCATCCTGGGGTATTTTATTAAGGCAGTTCTAGGAAAGTAATATAAACATCTTATCTTCAGATGGTAAAACAAGTAACCAGAGAGAATTGTGAACATGGAGCAATAGAAAAACAGAGGCTTTATTAAGGCGCAATCTAGGTAGGCATAGGTTGCCTAGAAACTGGCAGAAATGCTCAAGAGAAAGCAGTGAATGAGAGCTGGCACCAGTTTTTCTCAATCTTGTCTGCTGTACAATAATACATTCTGCTATTTTTTAACGTAAAAACATTAAGTTGTCCCACGAGTTATTTTTTACTTATCATAGATATATTATTTAATACATATATGCATCACAATTTCTTCTGTGTATAGTCTTTTAAAAAATAATTTGATTATAAATACTACTGTTTAGTAGTATCTTCAAACATCTGTCCTATGAAAATCCCCCAGCAAAGTGTTTATGGTATTGTATTTACCTTAAATTAAAATTCTGTTACTGAGAACTTAATTGTCATTGAAATAATGTGTTACCAATTTACTCAACTAGAACTGGAAAAAGTTTTTGAAAAGTCAGCGTTAGTAACCAATGATCAAACACTCCAGTGATGGAGAAACACTGATATGTGACAAAGTGATATGTGACAAAGATATATACATATATATCTACATATCTACATATCTATCTATCTATCTATCTATCTATCTATCTATATACATTGTAGTCATACATCACAGTGGAATACAAGACTTGTGAGGATATATAAGCACACATCATCCAATTAGCCTTCATCCAATCCCCATCCCATTCCCTCCCCCTCCCTCGATCCCATGCTTGATTGGTGATTAATTGTGATACATTTGTTTAAGTACATCATGAGTTTTAAAGAGATTCCTTCCTCCCCCATCCCATCCCCTCTGATTGGTCACCTTAATTGATCCTCTATAGGGCCCTTTCTTCAACTAGATCTCCTCCTATTAGCTATTTCTTCCTAGTATTTGCATATTATGGAAAGCATCTGTTTTTTAATTTTCTGTGATATTTCTCTGTGTATGCCGCATTACTAGTTCCGATCCCACTCTTGACAGCCCCGGCACTGGCCTGGCCACCTGGCAGACTCTGATCCAACCTCGCTGGCTCCAGCACCGGCATTGCCTCATGGCAGGCTCTGATCCCAGCCTCGCTGGCCCCAACACTGGCCTAACCCCTCAGCAGGTTTCAACCCTGGCCTTGGAGGCCCCCAGCACCAGCCTTGCCTCATGGCAGGCTCCGATTCCAGCCTCAGTGGCCCTGGCACCTGCATTACCCCTTGGCAGGCTCCGGTCCCAGCCTTGGAGGCCCCAGAAACAGCCTTGCTTCACGGCAGGCTCCAATCCCGGCCTTGGTGGCTCCGGCATCAGCCTCACCCCTCGACAGGCTCTGATCCCAGCCTCGGAGGCCTCAGCACCAGCCTTGCCTCATGGTGGGCCCCAATCCCAACCAGGCTGGCCCTGGGACTGGCCTTACCTCTCAGCAGGCTCCAATCACAGCCTCGGAGGTCCATGCACTGGCCTTGCCTTATGGAAGGCTCTGATCCTGGCCTCGCTGTCTCTGGCACTGGCCTCACCCCTCGGCAGGCTTTGATCCGAGCACCCTCTTCACATAGCATGTTGTCCCAAGTTCCTGAACATTCATTAGCGGTGGTAGCGTTCTGCCCCTGGGGTTATTTCTTCAAAAGATCCAGGTGTGTTGCATCATATCTCTGCCTCTCCTAAGTACTGGCCGGTTTCATTGCTGCTTCCTCCACCATCTCAATTATTTCTCAAACTCTTTTCCCACACTGCATGTTGCCCATTATTCCTGAGCATGCATGATGGTAGCATTCCACCTTTGGGGCAATTTCTTCAGAAGATCAGGGTGGGTTGGATCAGATCTCTGCCTCTCCCAAATTCAAGCCTCCACTAACCATGCAGCCTCCACTGCCAACACCGCCTTCCTCCTAGGTCTCCCCTGAGCTCCCTCCTTACAGATGATGTACAGGATTTTTAAACATGTAAGGAAGAAGCAGTCCCCCTTCATGGGGAATTTTTCCAAAAGTTCCAGGTCATTTGGATATGTTTTGTCTGCACCTCCAGAATCCTGGCTACCGCCATGGCCATCTTGACCCCTCTCTAATACTTTTTCTTTTATTCTTTCTTTCTTTCTTTCTTTCTTTCTTTCTTTCTTTCTTTCTTTCTTTCTTCTTTCTCTTTCTTTCTCTCTCTCTCTCTCTCTCTCTCTCTCTCTCTCTCTCTCTCTCTCTCTGAATAAGAGAAGACAGTATGTGTGGTTTGAAGAAGTTGTGGGATCAGGCACTCCGTAGCAATGAATTTTTTCTCCCTTCCAAGAGCAGAGTCCCACAGCCTCACCAGGCAGAGCAGGATTTGCTGTTCTAAGCGCACCAGGGTCTGGCACAGCACAACAGTGCTGAGTTCCTCCTTCAGAGTGACTTGTCTTCCTGCTCGGTACTGAGCCTCCAGGAATGCGAGTTGGCCTCCCGCCCAGCACCAGGGAGTGGGTAGGGCCACCCGACCACTGCCTGGCACAGGGCCTTCCTGGGAGCTGGCCAGGCTGCTAGTCCCCCACCCAGCACCGGGCCTTCTGGGGAGTGGGCTGGGCCGCCTGCTTGCAGCACTGGGCCTTCCCCAAAGCTTTTTTTATTACAAATAAAAACTTGTAATCTCAGCCGGGCGTGGTGGTGCATGCTGTAATTCCCAATGCTTGGGAGGCTGAGACAGGAGGATCACAGAAGCCAGCCTTGGGTACTTAGTGAGGCACTCAGCAACTTAGTGAGACCCTGTTTCCAAATAAATAGGTCTGGGAGTATAGCCTGGAGGTAGAATGCCTCTGGGTTCCACCCCCAGTACCATGAAACAAACAAACAAAAACTTGTAATCTCACTTATTGTGTAATACAATGGCACTACCATGAGCATAAATTCTAAAATATTGTAATTGGAATAACAAAAGAACACCTATCAAATGTTAATATTATGTTTTCTATTATGTAAAACTTTAATGTCTTAATCCTCATTGATTAGTATCTTTAATTCACTAATAATGCATTGTGTTTCTACAATTTTTGTTGGACTTTGATGTTTTATTAATTCTATAGATGGTGAAATGTTGGTTGCTATATATAAAAGTGTCAAAAGTATATTTTGGGAGATAATTCTATCTCAAATTGTTGCAAAAATATATTTCAAAATTTAGTAGAAAATCTAAAAGCTTCTATTATTTCCTTTCATTACTAGTAAATTGGGTCATATGTAAAAAGGCGTAAAGTAGATTTTAGAGATGATTAGTTGTTTCAATGTTGAAAAAGATTTTTCTATTTCAGTTGTTTTTTTAAAAAATCAGGTTCGCCGGGCGTGGTGGTGCACACTTGTAATCCCTGCACTTGGGAGGTGGAGACAGGAGGATCATGCTGGTTTGAAGCCAGCCCTGCTGGCTTAAGAGACCCTGTTTCCAAAAAATGAAAAAGTATAAAATAGGTCTGGGAGTGTAGTTCGGAGGTAGAAGGGCTTCCAGAAACCCCAGTACCACACACACACACACACAAACAAAAAAGGTCAGGTTCCATTAACTTTTAATTAGGAGAATAATATCACTTACAGTTAATTTTATTTGCTGACTCATGAACTATTTCATTAATTTTTTTCTCTATTATTGTCACAGAGCTTCCTTTTTCATCCATTTACACCTTGTCATACCATTATGCTTTGAAGTGTATTTGTATGTACTTTCCACTATAAACTTTCCACTATATCAATGCAATTTATTTTAATTATACTTCATAGCATATGAGAATTTCTATTATGACATACATTAGAAAGTGTAGAGAAAGTGGCTTAAAATTAATTGGCATCTTATTGTATATATTCGTGTTATGCATCCTTTGGTGTATTTATAGCTTTACTGTGTCACGACCCTAAAGCTCTGACCAGCAGAGCCTAGGGAAGAAACACACGAACGCCAACTCTGCTGATGATGCTTCCTCTTTAATGCTTTCCCCCTTTAATGCTTCCCCTCTTAATGCGCACAGCAGGCAAATATATATCAGTCTCGTAACCACTCCCTCATCACTCCACCAACCCCAAGCTTCCCACAGCTAGGGCATGCACATTTCTAACCCTCTCATAGGCGGGCTGGTGGTAGCATGAGGCGCTTCGTCACTGATCATCTGTAGGGCGCCTGATAGGGCTCACTGTGCAGGCTCAAGGCACCGCCAGCCTCGTGAGCCTCGTGACTTGGCAACATGCCTAGGCGCCATCTTGAGCCACCGCCCCATCCTGGTCTAGCCGAGCGGGCTCTGACATTACTGATTTAAGAATACCTTCTCTTATTGCAGGTAAATAATTTCTACAGAAAATGAGATGTCATTTGCTGATGTGTAATGCTTGATTTCTTTAGTTTTTCCTAAGTTTTCCCTCAAATATAGTAAGTACTCCTGGGCAAAATTCACCAATTTGTTGCTTTCTTTTGCTATCTTTCTATATGCACAAATCATAGCTATAGTCAAGAGTTATGACAGCTTATAATTTATAAGAAGCAAAAATAATAGTACAAGCAGAAAATTATATACTATAAGCATGGATGATGAGGTTTTTTTCTATGTTCATGCATTTCCTGGGCTTTGTGTTTCAACCAAGGATCCAATGAATATACTGTATGGGGTCAACTGAAAGTGCCCACATTCTCAAGAGCAATTCAGAAGAACATAATTCATAACAAAGCTGAAATCCCCTGTTCTAAATACTTTCAGTATATGTATAGTGGCTTTTTGTTCCTGTATATGAGCCTAGGGATTGCTGGTTGAGCAATCTGAAATATTTTTGAAGAGTTTATGAGTCTAAGCAGGGGCTGAATTTCTCATAATGTTACACTATATTGTCATATTTCAGGTGTTCCCCTTTTTTTGCAGTACCAAGAATAGAATTCAGGATTTCTTTATTTTTAAGACAAATACTCTACCACTAAGCTACATCCCCAGCTCTTGTATTTCATGTTTTTATCTGATATTTGAATTTCTCTTTGTCTTTTAGAAAATTGACTAGAAAGGAGATCACTTTCCACAAATTAAGGAGGTCCACTGGGTTTTTCCTTATCCATAAAGTACCCCTAACTCAGAACACCCCTTAGAAGATGCATTTTGTCACCTGCCTATATAAGGTTTCCATAAATGGAACAGGAGAAAATGGAGCTTGAAGTTACTCTGGGAGGTGTGTGACCATAAGTTTAGCCTTCTGTTGTTCTGCACCATACAAACATTAGATGGTTTTACTCATTCCATGTTGTGATATGTCCAGTGGCTGGCTGTGGAAGGGTGCTCAAAGAAAGATCTGTGTTCCTGGAAGGTTTTGTGAAAGAGGGATGACTCATTTGTTCTGTGAGAGAGAATGCACTTGCCCTTCCTAAAATTTTATATCATTCAATGACTACTTAACTAATATTATTGACAAAAATTTTCATAAAGAAATTGGAAGAAAAGTAACTTAGTAGGCAAAGAATACAAGGAGAAGCTTGACAAAATGTTCACAACAAAAAGAAATATAAACGGAGTGTAAGATAGCTTGTTTTTAAGCTTTTAATAAGCATGGAAATAAGTATAATGATGAGCCAAATCAAACATTTAATATATTGTAAGCATAAATTAATGCTCATAAGCATTAAATATGTTATCATACTATATAAATTGTATTGTTCAAAATTCTCATTAGCCAATGTATAGGTCTTCAGCAGCTTCACACTCTGGGGATGGAACCCTGGGGCATTGTACCTTCAAGATACACCCCCAGCCCTATTTTTTAATCTTTTATTTTTTTGAAACAGAGTCTCAATGAGTTGCAAAGGGCCTCGCTAAGTAGCTGAGGCTGTCTACCAACTGTGATCCTCTGGTCTCCACTCCTGAATGCTGGGATTACAAGCATAAGCCACCACACCCGGCTTCTTCTTGATTTTGTCAATCATTTGGAAGCCATAAAAATATTTTGGAAGACCAATATGATGAAAAAAATTCAAAGAATTTCAGCATGGCTGATTCAATAAATAATCTAATAAATTTCTATAAAAAGGTTCATGGATCAGTTTAAATTAGAAAATGCTATTTTTAAGTAAAAATGATGAGAAAAATACTTGTCTCTGCCTCCCAAGCGCGGGGATTACAAGCATTCACCACCACACCCGGCTTATTTTTGTATTTAAAAAAAAAATTTTGCTGGTACATTGTAGTCATACATCTTAATGGAATGCAAGATGGCAGAGACATCTATGTGCTGCACAGATCACCCAATTAGCCCTTACACAATTCCTATCTCATTCCCTCCCTCTCCTTCCTTCTCATGCTTGGCCTAGTTATTGACTTTGATAACATTTGTTAAAGTATATCAAGTGCATTAAAAGAGTTCCTTCTTTCCCCATCCATTCCCTCAGGTCGCCTTATTTGCTAATCTACAGAATCACCTTCTTCATCTAGAGTTCCTCCTATGACCAATTTCTCCCTAGCTTCTGCATATTAGAGAAAGCATCCAATTTCTTATTTTTTGTGACTGACTAATCTCACTTAGCATAATGTCCTACAGTTCCCTGCATTTCCTTGTAAATGATATAATTGTGTTCTTTATGGCTACGTAACGTCCCATTGTGTACACATCTCACAATTTTGTAATCCATTCATTTGTTGATGGACCTCTTGGCTGGTTCCATAGTTTGGCAGCTATGAACATAGATACGCATGCATTACCCAAAAGAAAGGGAACCAAACTACTAAGTCATTGTTTTTAAAAAGAAATAATGTGAATGTCTTGATTATTGGCTTATTAAAATGCTAAGAAATTTTCTTATTTTGTTTTGCTTAGGATTTCAAAGAAAATAATTATTAGTGGAATGGTCTTTAAAAAAAACTAAGATTTTCTTATTTTAGTAAATACATTTCCAGGTAAAGTCCTATATTTAAGTTTGTTGTTTACTTAAATATTGATAAGCTAACAAAATATAAATATAATTTCCAAGTATGATTGTGTTACCTCATAGATTATTAGATAATTAAGAGACTGAATATTTTGGTAATGAGAAAATAATCAGACTTGAAGTATGAATTATCATGGTACCAAGGCTTTCCTTCTTCTCTTGAAAAAAAATCTAAAAATATAACATATATGTATATATATATTTTTTGCTTTTCTGTCTGTTAGTGACATTTCAGTAACTTAATTATCTGCACAGTACTGCTTTGCATTTTACAAATGAAGCACTGGCACATTTTATGCATTTTTATGACAGATATATTATAATTAATAAATGAAGCTTTTCTTATAGTGCCAAGTTTTCACATTTATGAAGTTAAGTTGGAACCAACATTCCCATTAAATTTCTTCTTTTCAGGAATTGCAAATCAATATATTAAATATGATTTAGTCTAGCACTTTCTTGAAACATGTCTCAGGGAAGAAAGAATTTTCTCAGAATGTCTTGTACAGAAAATGAAGAAGTAGAATTAGGGACCAAAAAATAATATGAAAATATCCAAAAGTAAATTTTTAGTTTTATATAATTTTTGAGAAAGTAATATATACTTAACAAAATCATTATGTACCATGAAGCCCATGTGCTAAAACTATTCAAAAACTGAATTAAAAGAAGAAAGTGGAATATCATATGTGATGGCCCCAGGAATTAAAACTATATTATTATGTAAAAAATGCAGAATTTTCTTATTTAAAATTATTAGAAATTCCTTCAGTTTTGTATGTAGATTTGTCTATTTCTTATTCTTAAAATTCCTTTGACCATAGACATGTGCACATAGAATAATAAGTAAAATATTGTTTTGAAAGTATTATAAGAAAGCATATAAACATTGACATATAATTCACACTGGAATAAAAACTAGAGTGAATAAAAGCAGACAGATTGCAAAAGAAATGGAAATTTGTACTAAGAGAATGGCAGAGGGAGAATTTCTGGTTGTTAAAAGCTTTTATCCTGAACATACATGGCACATTACACACAGAAACCAGAACTTTGATAAAATATCCACAAAAGAGGCAGAAGTGACAGGTACAATCACAAATACTGCAGTGTGTGTGTGTGTGTGTGTGTGTGTGTGTGCGCGCGCGCGCGTGTGTGTGCATGTGCATGCGTCTGTGTGTGTCTACCTCAGAGAAGAGAGTCTGAGACAAGTAGACAAACACAACCATATTTCTAATTCTTGAGCCTCTTCTGCATGGGACAAGATAAAGGAAACTCAGTAAAGAAAACATCCCTGAACTCTCACATGCTGTCCAAGAGAAAGTATTTTCTGATTAAATTTTGAATTTATTTATTTGTATCTATAATAAGCAAATAAATGAGAATGTCAACAACATCCAATAAATGAGAACATTAGAACAATTCAGACAGCTCATAGCGTAACATTCCCAAAGGATAGAATGGTTCAAGCCAAGTCGAAGACCTCAGAACCACAAAAGCTAAGTTGGGGCAGGAGGCCTTGATGTTAGGGGGTGTTGGTATACTACCTCCTAAAGCACAAAGGCCAGAGGACCTGGAGCTCTGGTGTCCAAGGGCAGAAGAAGGTGGCAAGATGTGCGTCATATCTCAGGAGAGGAGAGAGAGAGAGAGAGAGAGAGAGAGAGAGAGAGAGAGAGAGAGAGAGAGAGAGAGAGAGGTAGATTGATCCTTCCTTTCACCTTTTGTCTTACCCAGTGCTTCTCTGTAAAATGGATGTCTGCCCACATTAGATAAAAGTGGATCTTCTTTAGTCTACTGATTTAAACACCAATATCTTCTGGAAATGCCCTCAAAGACAAAACAAGAAGCAAAGCTTTACCACCTACATGGGTAGGTCTTAATCAAATTAATAACAAAAACTAAGCATTGCAGATATTAAGAATATTTTAAATTAATTTGTTTCCTCACACAATTTACTAGTGAGCATTCATTTAGTTCAGCTTCTCTTTATGAAAATGAGCAAGAAATTTGCTAAGATTTTTATTCAGTATAGTGGCTTTTAGCCACAAATGGCTATAAGTAATAGAAATATGGCTAGTCTGAAGTTAGAGATGCCGGCAAGCATAAAGTAAACACAGTTTCTTATAATAATCAATGTAATGTATTTTGTTAATATTTTTGTAATGATCACATGTTTTAACTATGTACTTTGAAAATAATAGGTTAAAATAAGATGTTAAATTAATTTTATTTTATTTTAAATTTTAAAATGCATGCAGACACACATGTATATGCACATGCATGTACTACATATGAAACCTGCACACATGACAATGCAATGTATAAATATGTCACATTTACAAGTATGTGTGTATCTGTAGTACTGTGAAGATGATCTTTCTCTTGACTTCCCTTTCTCTTCATCTTCTCATCTCATTTTCTTAGCTGGCTTCCAAGGAATGAGAAATTCATTTGTTCTTTGCTAACTTTATATCCTGATTGCTTTGTTTAAGCTGCCTTGATATTTTACATTGTTTTTTTTTTTTTTTACAAGTAAATGCACTTAATAAATCAAATTGCTTACTAGACTCTCTGAGGCCAAGACACCAGGAATAATTGGCTTAAATGGACATTTGGCCTCTGGTTCAAGACTGGGAACCTTTGGCCTACTGCCACAAAGCTTGCCCTAGTGAGTTCACAGAACATTTAGCACGCATGCAGGTAAAAGTGAGAAGACCAAGGCATCTCTAAAGTCTGGCTCATGGAGCTGGTACTGCGCTGGATCATTCCTTCTGACCATGGCGGCAGAGATGTTCCTGGTGTGACTTACCAGCTCTACTCAGGAGACTGCAGCCCCCACCCCGGGATGGTGCTATATATACAGTTTTCTCTTTCTTGATATTGCATTTTTCTGGGCTTTTAATTGCTACTGTTACACCATCTGGGTGCAGAAAATTCCCAGGAATATGTTCCTTAAATAGTAGTGATTTTATAGAGTGAGCTGAATGTTCTTGTGTTTTGATGCTTTCTCATATTAAGTAAACCTTACTGTTGATTGTGTAAGAGCAATTTTATTGTTTTCCCACATATCAAACACCACTTGATAAGAAGGTATTTTGTTTAGAGAAGTGTATGGCTCAAGAACTTATACAGAGCTCACTTGAATTTTGAAAGTATTTTGTTACAAAATTTTCAATACTATCTCTTTTTAATAAGCTTTAAAATGTCAGATTAAATATCTAAACTAACCTTCCTTCCTTTCTTCTTTCCCTTCTCTTTCTCTGGCAATCATAGCATTATGTTTTATTCATTTATGAAATTTTTATTTTTGCACAAAGTTTATAAATACATTTACTTATTCTATAAAAAATATACTTTGTATAAATTTGATTGGGCTGGGTGTGATGACACATACTTGACGTCCCAATACTTGGTATGCTAAAACAGGAGGATTGCAGGTTTATGGCTAGCCTGAGCAATCTAAGAAGCCCTCTGCAAATTAGTGAGATCCAGTTTCAAAACAGAATCAAATAGGGCTAGAGGTGTAGATGGGATATAGAATGTCCTTAGGTTCAGCATCTAGTACCACAATACATATATTCATGCATACATACATGTGATTCAATTTTGTTATTTAATTACATTTGACTGTTTTTCTATAGGTCAGGAAGAATATACATTTTTTCAGTAAAATAATATTTAAAAACACCTCATTGCAGGTATTTTACATTATCTTCCATTTTTATGAATATATCAATTTTTCTATTTTCTAGTACTGGAATTGAACCCAGGACCATTCTAAATCTCAGCTACACTCCTAGCCCTACTTTTAAATTTCGTTTTACATTTTGAAACAGAACCTTATTAAGTTGCTGAGGCTGGCTTCCAATCTGTGATCTTCCTGTCTCAGCCTCCCAACACTGGTATTACAGGCGTGCACTACCATGCTCAGCTGAAAAATTAATTTTTGTGAAATTGTGAAAGCTTGAATGGTGAATTGAACACAAACGGTGTGAACAGAGGGGAAAATTACTACAATCAAGGTTTTTTTTAGAGAAATATTTCTGATGTCCTATCTTGTTATTACAGAACTACTAGAAATTCTTTCCACACTAAAATAAAAAGCGCTTCCTGACACTGATCTTTATTATTTAGGAAGACAGACAAGTGAATGTCGTATGGGAATCTGGTTTCACATATTGCTTGGTTCTCCCTTCCCAGGGATAATAGTTGATGCTCCGCTCTCTCAAATTCCAACTAGTACTCAGTGTTACAGCTCCAGTACCTCAAATCTCATGATGCTTTTTAAAAACATTTTGAAAACATGGTCAAAGATATAAAAATTTGCAGAAAAATTCGGCAAAGTCCTATGCTGCTCCATAAAGAACATTTTCATGTATTTTAAAGTATAAAATGACAAATCATTTCTAAAAAATTACAATCGTTTGCTCACTTTGGCTTCAACTGATGCCCTCAGCATGCAGGAGTGTTTCCTACGGAGATCTGAAACCTCTAAAGTGTGACAATATGTAAATTGTCTGAGGCTATGTGTTCCTTGTCACAAGGAGATGATTAAAAGAATCATTTTCAAACTGGATGACTTTTAAACCTTGAATAAGAATACGGTTGTGTTACATTTAAAAGAGTCTCATGAGAGCTATCAAATCTATTTGTCTTCATTTAGTAGAGTTGAGCAATTAAATATTGGCTTGTAATTTTTCTGATCTTCCCCATTTTTCTCCCATCCTTCTTTTTAGGGTTACATGGGTTGTTCTAACATTTGTTATGAATGGCTTGATTTTAAAATTTTGTGGATATATCCACTCCTTTCTCTCGCTCTCTCTTTTTATGTTTTTTGTGTGGTATTGAGGAGTGAACCCAGGGGCATTCTACCCCCCGAGCTACACTCCCACTCCTTTTTTTATTCTGTGTTTTGAAACAAGGTCTCACTCCCAACACTCCTTTCTCTTTAGTGCTTACTTAGCAGTAAGAATTCTATGACAGGATACACTTAAGTGTAATACTTAATTGGAAAGTTCAAAACTTCTCTTTCAAATCATTTTAATATTTCTACCCCTATAGAAATTATTTTAAGATTTGTATTTGCCCTTTTGTAGATGTAATCATGACTTTGTTGTGAAGGAAGCCATATCTACTAAAAAATTCATAGACTGAAGCCCTAACCTCCATGTTAATTAACTGAACATAATGTATTTAAGGAGGCAAAATTAGATGAAGTCAATAGTCCTAATATTTTCTGAATATTGTAATAATAAAAGACATAAGGCATGCACATACCTACAGCAAAAACACCTGGGGTCACCACAGTTTGGTGGCTTTCTGAAAATCAGAAACGATGGCCTCCCCACAAATCCAGCCTACTGCCACCTTGATAGGATCTGAAAGAACTCTAATAAAGTCAGCATTTGCTGTTTACACCACTCAGTGTACAGCATTCTCTTATGGCAGGCCACGTGGACTCACACAGACAGATACATATGTTTTGGGGGAATGTTATTCTACCACAGTTATCATCTGGCCCTGCAAAATTCATTTTGTCATCATGTGGACTATATTGTCACCCCACTCTGATGTCCTCGTGTCTTCAGTCTTCCATAATCAACCTTCATTCTTTTGTAAAAAGTTGTTGAGCCACACTATTGGTCCTGTTTTCATAGCTTACTAACTAGATGAGTTAACCACTTCACAAATCACAAAATCCCATTAGCTTCGCATTTGAAAAATATTTTAATAATATTTATCATGCCTGATATTATTGGCATGTACTAGAATCTATGCTAATTTTACACATTAATAAAATCCAGTGTGCTATTTCAATACATGCATAAGCATACACTAATAAAAGCTGTACCTCCATCCACACCTCTATTTTTTTAACCTCTAATAATCACTATTCTATATTCAAGTTGGTATTTTTCAGCTAAAACACATTTTTGTGAAGTTAATTATTTTCTAGCTAGTAAATCATCCAATACTTTATTGGCTGTGGAAGAAATCTTTAGGGGAATGCATATTTTTTCAGATATTTCTCTCACCCTATAATTTGCTTATTAGCTACTTACTGTTATATAGACTAACATTTTAACATTGATATTGGTGAATCTGGAGGAATAGTGAAAATTTTTAAAATACAAGGGCATTAAGTATTAGAAAAACGTCCAGATAGGAGTTTTTAGTCATTAGCTTTATTTTGCTCTTACATTATGCCCTTTCTGAGTCACCTTTTGTTAGGTAAGGTGAAATATAATGGGCCTTTTCTTCTATATCCCTAATTGATTCAGCACTATAATTGATAGTCTTATCCTTTCTGTTCTGAGTTGCCTTGGCATCTGTCAATATTATTGGGTCATATATAGGTGAGTCTATTGATGGACTTTGATTCCATCGAAATACTATATATGCTAGATTATTTAGCATCAAATTAGAGTTTATGAGTACAAGCTCAGGAGTATATCCCATGTGTTCCTGATGTTTCTTTCTTCAGCTAGCCTCCAATTTTTTCTTTGTGTGCATGGACTGATCAGTATTCAACTAAACGTTTGAAGGAATTCTCTAGATATCTAAGACTTCCTTTTTTCTATTACTTATTTTATTTTTATATGGATCCTATTTTTTAAAAAAATTATTGGTGCATTGTATTCATACATCTTAATGGAATGCAAGATGGTGGAGACATACATGCATACATCACCCAAATAGCCCTTTTCATGTTTCCACCCATTCCCTCCCACTTCCTTCTGTTCATGTTTGGCTTAGTGATTAATATTGATATGTTTGTTAAAGTACATCATGTGCATTAGAGAATTTTCCTCTTCCCCCCTCCCATTCCCTCAATTAGGTCACCCATTCGCTCATCTATAGTATTCCCTTCTTTGTCTACAGTTCTTTTTTGACCCATTTTCTCCCTTGCTTTTGCATATTAGAGAGAGCATCCGATTTCTTCTTTTTTGTGACTGACTAATCTCACTTAGCATAATGTCCTTCAGTTCCATCCATTTCCCTGTAAATGATGTTATTGTACTTTTCTTTATGGCTGAGTAAAATTCCATTGTGTACATACCCATAGCTTTGTAATCCATTCATCTTTGATGGACGTCTTGGCTGGTTCCATGGTTGGGCAATGGTAAACTGAGCATCTATGAACACAGACAAGCCTGCACTAGTTTGATAGTTTGGTTTCCTTTCTTTTGGGTAGATGCCCAGACGTGGTATTGGGGATCCTATGATAAGACTTTCAGTATACCTTTGCCTTTCGTGGCTCTCTCCTCAGTACTCAACCCGTGGCTTTAACTACCTTTTTCTCCTCAAATACTTTGTTTTCTAAAGTCTGCAAGATCGCTATGCTTAATTTATGTTTTTCTGTCTCCCTATACTACGGCTTGAAAATTCTCTCTAGCTCTATGTGCTTTCTTTGGTTCAGAGATACTTTCCAGGATATATATTGTCCAAAATTTGAAAACTGTCTTGCATATTTTGTTGATGTTTTCATTGTTTAAGTTTGGGAGGTAAATTTGATTTTATTATTTTAGCTGAAAGCCACATCAACAATTTTTAAGAATCACATTTTCTAATGTAAACCCTGATAATGTGCTCAAATGTAAAATTATTTTCGATGAAATATTGATTAACTCAACTTTCATTCTCAGATTCATTACGTTGCTCTTGACGTAAAATAAATGCTTAATTGACAAATGTTGAATGAATATTAGACAGATGGATGAATTAATAAATGGATATGTTGATAATAAAATGCCATTATTTATAATAAAGGTAAGAGAACAGAAAAAAATGTGATAGAAGTAAGAGACAAGCAAAGGAGAATGGCTCTGACATGAAATAGGGAAGGAGGGAAACAGGCCCATATATATGTAGCTATAGAAATTCATATTGTACTTTCAGAACTTATCCAAATAGATACACTCCCCATTCAAGTCACAGACACAACGTCCATTTGCAAATTAGTACTTTAAAAATCATGTTAAAAGCACTGAAAGTACATTCTGAAATTATTTCAAAGTATTCTCTAGGAAAAATGTTTTCATCCCAGAAGTAGAGAACTAAAATTGCATATGACCTTTTCTGTCAATTTTCTACATTAGAAAAAAATATTCACCTACTTTCAGTAAAAGAGTTTTCTACTTGATAGGGAGAAAGGTTTTAACATGTATCTCAATGAATACTATTTGAGGATGTAAAATTTTATAAATCTATCACCATAATTCAATAATATGTTTTCAGAACAATTTTTTTTATGTTTTGAGTAGTTATTGTTGACCTGGATCTTTGTGATACGCAAAACCGGTGCAGTTCCTGAGTGGAACATTAAATTCAACATTAGTGGTAGACAGATACATCAGATTGGTCCTCTGTTATAAAATCCTCAGCTGAAGCTATTAGTAGAAACTTCTGACTCAACCTAACTCTAAGTCAAGAAGTAATTTGCTCCATGATGTGCTGTGATGGGACATGAAAGAATTTTCATTTTGGAGCAAATGGAATAAATCTGCACCTGTGGGTGACATTGAGGTCTTAACCTCATTCCAGGGATGCAGCAAAAGCCACAGATGTTCCTAGATTTGTAATTTCTGAATTTGATTACTCTAATTCACTGAGTCTACACACCTGAAGCTGCTCATCCGGTGACTTCAGCTTGTGCAGCATGAGGTGGATCAACTATTCAAAATTGGCTATTGATAATAACACTTCAGATACAATTATAGAGACATTGCTTTTATTTCAGTGACACTCTTATTTCTAACACACCAGTAGAAGGACCTGCAACAATATTCCTGAAACATTCATAAATCCTCAAATGGCATACAGCAAAAGCAGAGCTTTTTTTATTTGCATAGTCACTAAATATCTGAGATTAATATTCAGGTATATAGAGGTAGGTATAATCATCTAGTTCATTTCATGATTAATGATCCTGTTATTTGGCATTCATTATCTCTGAGCTTATAATAGAATTTTAAAACTTAATAAAACATGACTGCTGATACTAGTGAGAAAATATTAGGGCTGAATTGGAACTTACAAACTCTAATATCAAACTCAAGACTCTTCTCAAATTTAAATTTGATATTAATAAAATGTATTATTTACTGTCTTGCAATTATAGAAGTATAAATTATTTATTTATTTATTTATTTATTTATTTATTTATTTATTTATTTTTGGTGATACTGGGGTTCCTGGAAGCCCTTCTACCTCCGGGATACACTCCCACGGGCTACACTCCCAGACCTATTTTATATTTTTTATTTGGAAACAGGGTCTCTTAAGCCAGCACGGCTGGCTCCGAACCAGCGCGATCCTCCTGTCTCCGCCTCCCAAGCGCGGGGATTACAAGCGTGCGCCACCACGCCCGGCAAAATATTTATTTTATTAGAAACAATATAACAGAATAGCTTTTCATTTATGTGTCATATCTTGTTTATTGTAGTGTGTGTTACATAGAACATATTTTTCACAAATTTTTTCACAACAAATATACCATAAAGAAATAAACTTTACATATAAGTGAGAAATAGAAAATATTTTTGCCCTAATTCAAAGATACAAGTAAAAATTTTGCTAGAAGCTATATTACAATAGTGATGCTTTTTATGGAAAGCACGCATCAACTATATTATCACTATAATTGAAACAATTCACTTATTTTTTCTGTAAGAGAAGGAATTTTAAAGTACTGCTAGGTAAAATTGTGGAAAGAAAGAAAATTCTCGAGCAGTCACAGTCTTCTCTCTCTCCTCTTTTACATTTGTGTTCTGAATGACAGAAGAATTTCTGTTGGTTACTTATGCAAGCTCAAGATAAGAGGGTTTCTCCCTGACATGGAGTAAATCACAGCAGGCGAGATACAAGGTAGAGTAAGTGGGTTAGGGAAAGATGTACCTACAAAAATTAGGTATTTCTTTTCCAAGTGGTCTTAGAGAATTTGGCCATGTTTAAGTTGACCCAGGTTTGTGTGCAAGTACAGAGAACTGAACTTAGAGACATTTATTATTAGGCTGGATAACTCTACGCATGCTCTATGCACTGGGTCCCTTTTTCGGTGGGTGCCAAATGAGGGAGGAATAGGGTAATAGAAGATAGAAAAAATATGACTGAAAATATATGATGGTCACTAACAAAATCTTTCAGCTTGTTGGGGCAGTGTTTGCATTGGTTGAGAGCAACTAATCCTGAACTCGTGACTTGTATATATGAGGCTGAGAATCATCTTGGAATCTTAATTAAAACTAGCTTGGTTATATGGGGGATATTTTAGTAAAGTGTTTTTAATAATGATGGTGAAGATTGGAATAAAATTGTTTGCATAGATTCTTAATAGGAAATTTTAATGAAACCATAGACTATCATAGTATGTGTCTAAAATTGCCCTTAGTAATCTCTCAAGAGAAGAAAATAGAAAAAAAAAGTTGGAAGGATTAAATTACATTCTTGAAGGCAAATGCTTGGTATGCAATGAATGGGGTTAGGTATTTGAATCACTTTTATTGCAGAAACAAATATGTGAGGTGGGAGTTATAATTTCTACTCCTCTGATAGAACTGAATCTCAGTAAAATCAATCGTGAATACAACATACAGGAAATACTGTATTTGTCATATGAACTGAGGTTTATCTGACCATCTTTGTCTGAGGAAAAAATCATGAGTTTTTGAAAGATTAACACTTCTGATATATGGTTTCCTACAGTCAACCTCTATTTTCAAAACCACTGATCCATACTGCATTGACTTTAAGAATGCATATAAGGTGCATTTAGCATGTAAAAATGCATTCCAATTTTCTCCAAAATATGAGTTGTGGAAATAGGCAGTGATAAAAGTTTTTGAGAGCCAGAGAGACCAAGCAGTGACAATAAATAAATGTCTTTTTGTATGTGTATGGCTAGAGAAATAATTTCCAGGTGTATTCTTGAATATTTTCCTCCACAGTGCAGGGAAAGATCATTTATATTGTATATTAACTAGCTAATTTTAATGGCTAAATAATAAGTATTCAATATTTGTCACTATCATAAATGTAAATATATGTATCAATTACTATTTACTAGTATTTACTTATATTTTGTTAGAAAATATGTGTATAATTATGACAAAATTAGGCATTTAGATAAGTTTATTCAAAGTTATTGTTTAAACAGTAGCATAACATTACTACACAAAGCAATGGTCAACATAGTCCAAGCTGCTAATCAGGTTGATGCATGGTTTGTGTAAATAGATTTTACTTTGCTCAGTCACACATATAAATATATACATTCATGTACTCATGTAATTTCTACGGCTAGTTTGAGACTACAGTGGCACAGTTGGGTACAGACCACACCATTCATTCTGTAAAATTGAAAATATTGATGATCTTGGCCTTCATAGAAAAAAATTTGCCAACCACTGACCTAGAGAATAATACTTTTATAGATGACTGTCATTTTTCACAATTGACTCTGTGTTATATATGTTTCAATTATCAACCAGGGTGAGCATCTCAACTAATTATATCTTATACATTCTAAATATTCTGCATTTATTTTTGAAATAATTAAATATACATATATATGAAAATTTATTTGTAAGCTAATTTGAAATTCTAATACAAGAAAATAAAATAAATCCCAACCAAAATTTTATCTTTGTTTCAATTAGAAAATCCTTTTCTATCTCTGGACACTTATTGCTTCCATTCAGAAAAGAAAACGACAAATAAACTAGTTTTTTATTAACTATGTATTTTTGTTGCAAATTCTTTAAGTATAGACACTAATTTACACAAGTATGTATGGTAAGTCTGACCTTTATACCATAATTAGAATCAGCAAAAGTATTAAAAGAACAAACATTACAATTTGAGCAAAATTACAAACTTTATTTATTTATTTATTTATTTTATTTATTTATTTATTTTGGTGGCACTGGGGTTCCTGGAAGCCCTTCTACGTCCGGGCTACACTCCCAGACCTATTTTTGCATTTTTATTTGGAAACAGGGTCTCCTAAGCCAGCGCGCGGGGCTAGCTTCGAACCTGCGCGATCCTCCTGTCTCTGCCTCCCAAGCGCGGGGATTACAAGCGTGCGCCACCACGCCCGGCTAAATTACAAACTTTAATTGTTTATACTGAAGTAAAAAAAAAAGAAAGCCAAGAGGTAAATATTCAAGAGTTATACACATACACACAAGTATAAACTTATAGTACACTTGTGCTTAAAATTTGTACATATATTAAAGATGGTTATTAAAAACAGAAAATGTAGCATCACTTTCAGATATGCAGTTGCTTTAATGTATTTGTGAAACATGTAGATAATTTGAAATTTTCTGGTTCTCATGGTGGTTTCCTTTGTCTTCAAATGTCCCTTCTGTGCATAGAGGATGTCCAGGTCTATGTAAAGTATTGGGGATAGAATAACTCAGTTTTAGAAGGTTTTAATTTAAGACAATATTGTATCATCCATTGGAACTGCACAGTAGAAAGTAGATAAATGGATTTTGAATTTAAATGAGATGCTCTGTATTTCACAGTCATTTGTGGTATATTTTATTAATTGCTAAAGGAAAGGAGTTAAAGTCTTCAAAGATGAAGTAACAGTGAAGAGATGGAAACATCAATTACCGTTATTTCATCAGAACATATTGTAAACATGTACTGAAATATCACACTGTACTTCATGGATACATATTATTAATACATGCAAATAAAAATTAAATATCTAAAAACGTAGAAATGCTAAATACCCTGATTGGATTATTATATATTATATGTATTAAATCATTGCACTGAACCCCATAAATAAGTAAATTGGCAGGCTGGGCATGATGGTACACACCTGTAATCCCAGTACTTGAGAGACTAAGAGAAATGGTTTACAGGTCCAGGGCTAGTCTCAGGAACTAAGTGAGGCCCTAAGCAACTTAGTGACACCCTGTTTTAAACAAGAAATAAGATAAAGCTTTGTGAATAGTTCAGAGGTAGAATACCCCTGGATTCAATCTCTAGTATCCCCCCCAAAAAACCCCAAATTCATGCATTGATAATAGAAGAGCATTTTGATTACCTTCTCTTTACCCCATATGGTTAAAGGGGAGATCCCTCTTGAAGTTTAAGAGAGTGGATGGATAAAACCCCCCAGCATGGGACAGATAAGATCCACAGCACTTTATTAATCACATATACTCACAGCCTGGGAAGGAGACTCTCTCGGGGCCACATGGGGTTCAGTGGTGGTAAAGAGACCTACTTTGGGAAAATTAGAGGGGAGCCCTGAAATTATATTCATAGAATTGGTGGTAATTTATGTCATCTTCATCTGCCTGGTTGTGAATAATAAACATGTAATCATTCCAGCTGTTGACAGTTTGTGTCCTTACCCAAGGTGCCCACAGAGGATGTGTGAGCAAAGAGATGCCCAGGCGTGCACAGTTGGATCTGATTATGCAGAGGCTCTGAGTGTATTCATGAAGTCTTGCTTGAAACAGCATTTCGTTGAAGGCAATCAGAGTGTTCTTTTATTGTTAACCAGTTTAATTTGGTTTTCTGTTACTGATAAAAGTTAAGTGTTTTTGAGAAGCTGTGTTCTTCCACTTGTAATCTAACTTCTTCCCAGAAGGCACTTTCAAGGCTTAAAAAAAGTAGATTCTTTTTACATATACTGAGGAATAAGGCTGACTGCAAATTCCCAGGAATATTGAAATGATTGCAGAGCTGCTCTATTCTCTGAGTCAGCAAACAGGTTCTCCCAGGACATTTCCACTCTTGTTCTTGTTGGGTGAAAACTTCTTCTTCTGGTACCTTGTAATAATTACAAGGTAATTATTTACTTCTCACTTGTTATGGTTAAATATAAATTTTTTTCTGAAGAGCGCATGTGTTAGGGTTCAGAGCTGACAAATCATGAGGTTTATAATCTTCTCAGTAGATAAACCTATTTTAATGGATTTACTGGGTGGTAGTCTGGGCGGTAGGGTAGAGTTGGAGAAGGTGGGTCCCTAGTGGTGTGGTCTTAGACATTGTGCTTTTGTCTTTTAATTCTCCTGCGTGTTTGTTCTTTTGCTTCTGGTTTCCAGTGTGTGAGAGAAGAGCCTTACTATCTTGTCTCTCTGCTTCCCCCATCATGTCCTGGTATCTGCAGACCTGACTTCACATGGACTTAACTGAATATCTTCAAAAGACCATGAGCAAATAAATCATCCTTCCTCTAAATTATGTAGTCAGTTGTTTTGATTACAGCAGTGAGAATATTGACTGAGACAGTGGTGTTGTTTAATATTTTTAAAATATCCATTTGCGTAGTCTTATAGATCTTATTTATCTTCTAAGTTTCAATACTTATGATTTGCCCTATAGAGATTTAAAATATGACACAGTTAAATCAGTAAATGTGTTTTATCATAGCTCCTGTCCTCCTTGTGACAATAATTTCTTATATAACCCAATAAGATACTTTCTTTGTGTTAGCTATATGTAATATTTTCTAGATATCTCTTCATTAAACACTAAAATATTTAAAATGTATTTTTATCAACAATGTAAAGTTGAGATATTTTTAAATAATAGTAACAGGTTTGTGTACTGTTATATAAATATATTCATGTTCCTTATAAGAAAACACATCACTTTTAACTACTATATATTTGGAGTCTAATCAGATTTAGTGCAATAAAAATAACAATTTATGGAAATATTTTATATATTTGTACATCATTGTTTTTGTTCATGATATTTATATTTTGAAATGCAAAGAGAAAGACTATATTAGATTCATATATTATTTTGTTTCACATGGCTTATACCATTGTTTATTCTTATTTTAAGTGTATTAAACCTTAGCCAGGCATGGTTGCGCACGTTTGTAATCCCAGCAATTGGGAGGCTGAGACAGGAGGATCGTACAGGTTTGAAGCCAGTCTCAGCTACTTAGTGAGGCTCTCTGCAACTTAGTGAGACCCTGTTTCCAAATAAAATAGAAAATGGGTCTGGGAGTATAGTCCAGATGTAGGAAGCCTCTGGGTCCCATCCCCAGCACCACGCACATACTCACACAAAAATATTAAACCTAATACTTAATGTGGACTTTCTTAATTTTGTACAAAGTTCATTTTTACATAATTTAACTTTTATAGCTTAAATTTGTTCTTCATTATATTTTCTCCCTGGTCATTTCTTTTAAAAACTAAAACTATTGTCTTAGTCTTTAACTCTTCACTATTTTTAATTTAAAATTTTCTTTCATTTTTATGTAGTGATGTTTACTCCAGGAATTTTCTGTTTTCTTTTAAAGCTCTAAATAGTAGTTTTCTTGGGAGAATTTTGAGTAATATCTCCCCTCATCCCAGGTCTTCACAACAACTGCCCATTTTATTTTATTTTGGAGACTTTCTTCAACAATTCCGAAATTCTATGAAAATTGTGTATGGTCACAATAGGAACATATGATTGTTAAGGAATATATCATTGAATATTGGTAGCTAAATTGGGGGACAATTTCATGAGGAAGAAATGCTATGTGAGAATATCAGAAAATTAAAAAAATAATATTTAATGATTTTATTTTTTATCTTTTGGAATATAGTTTTATTTTTTATTTATTTATTTATTTTTATTGGTGAATTTTATTTATACATCATAATGAAATAAAAAATTGTGTAGACATATATGCATACATCGCCCAGATATCCCCTACCCAATCCCCACCCCATTCCCTCTCCCTCCCTCCTTCCCATGCTTGGCTTAGTGGTTGACATCGATATGTTTGTTTAAGGACATCATATGCTTTAGAACTATTTTCCAAAGAAGAAGATGCAAAGTCCACAGTTCTCAACCTTTGATCTCTCTTCTTTTGTATTTAAAACCACAACCCAGGGGAACCTGTCAAAATGTTTTTCTAATCTGACTGCCCATAAATTATGTGATATGTTACATCATAAGAGCTTTTTCTCTATACTAAATATCTGTCAAGATTTATTACTCGGTATATTTTAATTTTATCCAAAAATTTCATTCTTGTGTGGTTATTTACATCTGGCTCTTGCTTATGAGCCAAGATTCACAATGAAGGTCACTGCCGAGAAATATGTTCCATCATATATCTCAGAGCATTCATTGATTGCTGCAATTAATCTTGCTTTGAAAAATTATATTGATCTATTTGTTTTTAATTGTTTATATCCAATAAAGCAAGATCTTCAGACAAGCAGTGAAGATGTTTTATGTGTTCCTGACTTTTAACAAAGCCTGAAGGACATGATACTGAAGAAGGAATGAATTTGAAGAAATGAATGAATAACTGAAAACATGAATGATAGCACATCAAAATGTTTTTGAGGAAGAGGTGGTGGATAAAAATTATTGCAAAAAAGTAATATTGCCTTTTAAATAAACTTATCCAGGAGCTGTGTCACATGCCTGCAATTCTAATACATGAGATTCTGAGACAGGAGGTTGCAGGTCTGGGGCCAGCATCAGTAGCTGAGCGAGCTCTGTCTCAAACTGGGGTTAGGGATGTAGAAGAACTAAGGTAAAATCCCCAATACCACAAAAACTTACACTTATTTCTATTCAAATATATTATTAATATGGAATTGAATGCAAAATAAAATCACAGCTGACTACAACTTTACAAAGTTAATTAGTAATTAAGATAATTATCAATTAATTAATATCTCCATAATACCAGTATATTAATGGATAATATTATCAACACCCAAAGCCTCTATTCATAATCAACTTAGCCATCATTATCTCTCAAGGGTGACTATTATTATTTAGAATGCATTAGACTAGATTAATAATTATAAAAATACGATGAAACTCGTTCCTTTAGGTTCTGGCTTCTTTTCTTCCCAAAATGTATTTTTCATAGTCATTTATGTTAGGGAATATAAAAGTAATATTTTCATTTCTTTTGGTGTCTGATATTCCTTTCAAGAATATAACATGATTTAATATCCATCCTTCTTTTAAAATGCATTTGAGTTTTTTCCCATTGTTATGTGGTTAGTAGTATAACTTCTATGAAGACGTGTTTATGACTTTTTGTGCCTGCATAGAAGCATTTCTCTTAAAATAACTCTAGGAATTCATTTGCTTGTATATAATAGGTTCTGGTATCTTATTTTAGTAATGTATACCACTTACTGAAGTAGATGTACTGTATTATCAACCTACAGAATGTAGGTCTAGTGTTCGCACTTATCTACTAACCTGGTATAATGAGAATTTTTAAATGTTCTCCATTAAAGTTAGTAAATTATCATGAAATTAATCATATTTTTCTGGCTCATAATAAAGTTGAGTACCATTTCATTTGATTATTAGATAAGCTTACTGGACATCTTAAAATTCCACGTGAGAAGTATTTATTCAAAAATTTTATGCTTTTTTCTACAATGTCATTTTTATCTGTAGAAGCTCTTTATACATTTCATATAAAAATTCTTCATCCCTTATAAATTTTTGCAATTAACTTTTCTCATTGGTATCTTTTGATAAAACAGCTCTTATTTACTGGTTTATCCTTTTATTTATTTATGCAATTTAAACGGAAATATGTATAGTAGCAGTTGGGGTGCAACAATTACAGGATATTTATTTTAAAATGAGAGACACAACACAGAAGAGATAATAATGGCCCTTAATTATGTACAGGTATATACTAATTCATATCAGAAAACTAATATTTTATAGAAATCAAAAATATTGTTCTAAAATTTGTATATATGACAAAAGTTTAAATGAAATAAAAGCATCTAAAAATAAGAGTGAGGTGGGAGGAATCAGTCTTCTCAAGACTCATTATATACTTAAATAATCAATGCTATGTGGTATTAGTGGAAAGGCATACCCACTGAAAAAGAGATATTTCAGAAACAGATCTATACAGATATTCACTTACTTTGTACATATATGCAAAAGAAATTCCATAAAGAAAATATAAACTTTGTATCAACTCGGGTTTGGTCAATTGAGTAAGTATCAAATCTCATGAAAGGGACTCACAATGTATTACACTCAGAGCAGGGCATATGGAGAGATGCTGTTCATAGATTAATGCGTTTTGATTTGGTAGTATGAATACATTCTAGAGATCTCATACACAGTATGGTGTCTATAGTTAATCATACTCTACTATACGCTTGAATTTTACCAAGAGAATAGATTTTAATTATTCTCTCCCTCATACACATACACACAAAGGTTATGTAGATGATGGACACATTAATTATCTTGTAGATATCATTTTAAAATCATTTTAAAATGTATGTGTAAACAAAAGCATCATAATATGTATCTTAAATATATATGTGTATTTTACAAGTATATATATCATTTATAATTTTTATAAGATTAAAAAACTAAGTGTAAAATATAAAAACAAGAAATCTGAAAAAAAAAGAAGAACAAGAAATCTGGAAAAAAAAGAAGAAAATATTTGAGTTCTAGAACTAGGTAAAGAATTCTCAGGCTTGATAAAAAATAAACCCATGGTTCTTTAATAAAAGATGTTAATAAACTAAACTTCACTAAAATTAAAATAATAACTAGAAAAAAACTTTGCTCTCTGCATATTCTCTGAAGAGGATGAGAAGATAAACTACAGAATGGGAGAACATTAATTCCAAGCCATATGCTTACATAGAGTTTATCAAGAACTCTCAAAGCACAACAGTAAGAAGGCAAACAATCTGATGAGAACACAAGCAGAAAACGTGATGAAACATTGCAGTTTAGAGGATTTACAACAATGACAAAACACATGGAAAGATGGTGACTGGTTGCCAATAAAGACCTATCAGAAAGGCGAAATTTAAAATCAAGGGAAAATCACCCAAAACAAATACCATGGCATCACTCTACGCTAGGAAATATAAAGAGAAGTTTAACCATGTATACATTGCTTTTGAAATGTAAAATGACACCACAATCTGCAAAACAATTTGTTAGTCTTTCTTTTTCTTTCTTTCTTTCTTTCTTTCTTTCTTTCTTTCTTTCTTTTCTTTCTTTCTTTCTTTCTTTCCCTTCTTTCTTTCTTTCTTTCTTTCCTTTCTTTTTCTTTCTTTCTTTCTTTCCTTTCTTTCTTTCTTTCTTTCTTTCTTTCCCTTCTTTCTTTCTTTCTTTCTTTCCTTTCTCTTTCTTTCTTTCCCTTCTTTCTTTCTTTCTTTCTTTCTTTCTTTCTTTCTTTCTTTCTTTCTTTCTTTCTTTCTTTCTTTCTTTTTCTTTCTCCTTTCATTATACTTGGGATTGAACCCAGGGGCATTCCGCCTCTCAGCTATATCCTCATCTCCTTTCTTATTTTGAAACAGGCTTATTCTAGGCTGCTGAGAGGCTCCCTCCTTTGCAGAGGCTCTCCTTAAACCTGTGATCCTTCTGTCTCTTCTGATCAAGTATTTGGATTAGGATTGTGTGTCACTATGCCTCAGTCATCAGTTTCTTAAAATTTGAATCTATAGTGACTATATGACTGAACAAAAATATGAAGACTTGAGAATTTATGCAAGACAAATGAAAACATAAATCCACTGGAAAACAGAACATAAATATTTGTAGCAGCTTTATTTGTAATAGTAAAAAGCTAATAATGACTCAAATCATCTTTAATAAGTAAATGATAAAAAACTATGCTTCCTCAATATCCTGGGATGCAACACTACAAGAAAAATAAGTTATAAATCTTAAGACCACAAAGGGATAGGAAGTTAAAATGAGGATTAATACATGGAATTGCATTAAACTTAAGAGTTTCTATTCAGCAAAAGAAACTGTCAAGAATCTCAAGAGAAATCCAACAGAATGGAAGAAATTTTTGTCAGCTACTCCTCTGATAGATTATTAATATCTATAATACACAGAGAAGGCTAATATCTAGAATACACAAATGACCAATAAATGTATGAAAAACTCTTCAGCATTGTTAACAATCAGAAAGATGTAATCAACTACCCTGGGATGTCCTAAACTCTAATTAGAATGGTAATTATTTTATTTATTTATTTATTTATTTATTTATTTATTTATTTATTTATTTTTGGGTGGTACTGGGGTTCCTGGAAGCCCTTCTACCACCAGGCTACACTCCCAGACCTATTTTTATACCTTTTTATTTGGAAACAGGGTCTTTTAAGCCAGCATGGCTGGCTTTGAACCTGCACGATCCTCCTGTCTCCACCTCCCAAGCTTGGGGATTACAATCTTGTGCCACCATGCCCAGCAGAATGGTAATTATCATTATTATTTTTTTAGAAAAACAAAATACATGGTGGGGGAGTATGAAGAGAAGTAGAAACTTTAATACATTGTTGGTGAAATTTCAAATTAGTGAAATCACTTTGGGAAACAGTGTGGAGGATGCGCAGAATTACTGGAATGAATCTACCGTATGACCTAGCTATGCCACTCGGGCATCTACCCAAAAGAATAGAAATCAAACCAGAGTAATGCATTAATATCTGTGTTTATAGCTGCACAATTCACAGCTGCCAAACTATGGAACCAGCTGAAATGTCCATCATCAGATGACTGGATTACAAAGCTATGGGCTATGCATACAATGGAATTTTACTCAGTCACAAAAAAGACCAAAAATATGCCATTTGCAGAGAAATGGATGGAACTGGAGAATGTGCTGCTGGATTTTCTCTTTCATCTGTGGAAGCTAAAGAGAAATTGGAAGGACTCGAGACAAAGAAAGAAGAACCTTAGATGAGTAAAGAAGGTGACCTAAATAAGGAAGATGGGAGGGGGAAGAGGAAAACACCTTAATGGTCATAATGTACATACAGAAACTTGTCAATCATTCTGTTGAACAGGGAAAGGAGGAGAGGAGACAGGAAGAGGGGGAGGAGGGCTCAGTGAGTGCTGTGTGCACGTATGCCTCTAGCACTCTGAACTTCCTCAATATTTATGATTACAATACACCAATATAAAAGAGAAAAGAGAAAAAGAAAACTCCTTGCCAAAACAGAGAAAAAGAAAATAAATTACATATGCAAGAATTTTAAATCGCTGGAGATATATTGTGTGCTCACAGACAATCCCAAAATGTTGACTACTCTATGATTCTATTCAATAACCTTCTCAGATTGATGGAATAAAAGGGAAGAAAAGCTTACTGACTTTTAGGGGTCAGAGTGAAGTGGAAGTAGAAAGTGTCAGATTCAAGACTTGGAAACACCTGGCTGGTCAAGGATGGGCGATGAAGTTTTATTCCAATATCTACAAGCAGACAAACACCCAGAGTGGTATCAGCCTTGAAAGATGGGGCTAAAGTATATTTACAGAGAAGATGTTTGCGGGCCAGCAAAGATCTGAAAGTCTGTGAAATTTTAGCAAGGATAAAATGGAAGAGAGCTGCCTTTTCAGGGTCAAAATAAAAGGAAGTGATTTTTAGCACAGCATGAAACAGGAGGGGGTGACGCTTCACAAAATGAGAGGGAACTGGCTCCTCAGGATCTAAATGGGGGGTGGGTAATCTATAGCACAGCATCCTGTCTGCAACAGGGCAGAGAAACTGCCTGGGAAAGATTAAGTGGAAAGTCATCGCAATATGGAGATCTTCAGGGTGGGTGTGTTCTGTATCTTGTCTGTATTTATGGTGGTATCCTCCTTAAAGTATTGTACTATGTTCTTACAAGATGAAACCATTGGATCAGGACACAAAATGGCTCTGTGAAATCTCCATGTCACTCTTTAAGACTGAAAGGAAATCAATTCACTCAAAGTAAAACTTTAATTTTACCTACTTTTTTTTTTTTTTTTTTTTGGTGGTACTGGGGTTCCTGGAAGCCCTTCTACCTCTGGTCTACACTCCCAGACCTATTTTTACATTTTTTTTTTTTTTTGGAAACAGGGTCTCCTAAGCCAGCGCGCGCGGCTGGCTTCGAACCTGCGCGATCCTCCTGTCTCTGCCTCCCAAGCGCGGGGATTACAAGCGTGCGCCACCACGCCCGGCTAAAACTTTAATTTTAAAATTTGACATTTTTTTCTTGTTTTTCTTTGACACTCATTTTTCTTTTCCTCTTGTATTTATGACTCGTGTGTGTGTGTGTGTGTGTGTGTGTGTGTGTGTGTGTGGTGTTACTGGGGATTGAACCCAGGGACATTCTATCTCTAAGATACAGCCCCAGCATATTTATTTATTTATTTTAATTATTTTTGTTTATTGAAATAGTCTTACTAGTTCGCTGAGTGTCTTGCTACAGTGCTCAGGCAGTACTCTAAACGGATACCCTTCTGTCTCAGCCTCCCAAGTACACAGATTATGGGTGTGTGTCACCACGCCCAGTTTGGCTTTACATTTATTTGTTTGTTTGTTTGTTTGTTTGTTTAATTAATTAATTTATTTATTTATTTATTTTTGGGGGGGTACTTGGGATGGAACCCAGGGGCATTCTACCTCCAAGTTACATCCCCAACTCTATTTTTTATTCTTTATTTTGAAACAAGGTCTCAATGAGTTGCAAAGAGCCTCACTAAGTACCTGAGGCCCTTCACGAACCTTGATCCTCCAGTCTCAGCCTCTCAAATGCTGGGATTACAAGTATATGCCACAGCGCCTGGCTGACTCTACTTTTATAAAAGATTAATAGAATGATTTTTAAACTTTTTCCTTTGACATAGTTTATCACCTCCTTCATGAAGAATTACCCTGCGCTACATTTTACAAACACACAAACATGTACACTCCCATTCTACATCTCCATCGATATCAGCAGCTTAAATTGTACTACAAATTTTGGTTTAATCACTTTTTAAGAATTTCTAGAATTTAGTATGAAGATTTTTTCGTGGAAGAAACATAATATGGTTATTATTTCTGCATAGAAAATCTTTCTTTTTCTTAAAATCTGTTTCTCTAAAATTAATGATGTTATGATTGTAGCTTACTTTTAAGGGGGTCTTTTTTTCTTTATATCTCTCATGTCTTGAAATTGTTTGATTTCCTAAGATTTTAAAAATGTACAAAAATCTAACATTATCGAATATTGATGACAATTGCAATATAAGGTTAGCAAATATAGTGAACAGAATAACTATATAGGGCCCAGACAAGGTAAGACGTGAGTGGAAACCAGGAAAATTATGGTGTGAAATATTATTGCATTATAAAATGATTATAGAGGAATGTCCATCTGCCTCTTGCCAAACATTCCTATGTAATGTTGAAAGTGCATATGGAGACAAGTACTTATCGAAGTGAAAATAATTAGAAGAAAGGCTTCTCATCACCAATATTAGGCTAACACTCATTTTTTAAAATCACAATGTTAATATTGGAAACTGAGAAGATTGCCATAAAGACATACAGCTCTTTTGAACTGACATTCACAGTATAATACATAATATTTATCTTGGTAGTTATTCATGTTATGTGGTGGGAGGTAAGGCATTATGCTAGACAACCTTTTAAGTTAGAGATGATGAACTATATAAATAAATTATATTGCAACAAAATCACCAGGACCAGATGGTAGTCATTCAAAAGTTCTGCAGGAACTTTGAAATTAACTCACTGAGTGCAAACTAAAATTTGTTGAATTTATGATTTGCAACAACTATCCTGCCAGAAGACTAAACCACAGGAAATGTCACAAGAATGATTATGCTACCAAAATAACAATAGTAACCAGATGAGAAGCTTATATAAAATGTATCAAAAGAGACTCTATGGTCTCATATAATTTAATTGGAAATTGATACCTGCTAAAATTCTCGAAAAAGAAAGTTATTTTCATTTTTAAATGCAATTTGTCATCCTTTACAAAATATTATATTATGTAAAAATGTAATGTGCGTTGAGATAAGACAGAATTAGGCTCCATGTAAATGCAGGAACATGTGACTCCCATATTCTTCAGGATGGCAGAGAATCGAGATGTCAAAAAGCAGAGTTGGTATGTTTTACATATAATCTCACGGAACAGAATGTTTGCTTAAGAGGTCTGAAGTTCTCTAGTGTTTCTTATTATGAAATGAGTCAGGGAGTTTTTCAGAGAATCTTTGTCAGAAATCCTGTTCTTTTGTGAAAGCCTTTGTCTAAGAGTATAGTTTAAGGATATACGGAAATATTGGATATTCTCTGAAATTTTAAGAACAAACTTTATAAACTGAGTACCTATCTCTCCAACTAGTGCCACATTTTTTGTAAGTATGAGAATTATTCTGAACCTATCCAAATGTCCTCTTGCCCTGTAAAAGTTAACCGTGGCATTTCTGTTCCCCATATCCACAAGTGTTGCTCACCATCAAGGTGAAGAAAGGAAGGTGAAATGTTACGGGTCTACAGAGATCATCTTAGAATTCTGCCTATCACTGCTGAACTTTGCTTATAATACATATTTACTCTTCAAACACTATAGTGCATTTATGTTATCACAAGATAAAAGCAAATTCTTCTTGATTGCTCTCTAAAATCCTAAATGTTAATAAATCAGTTCAACTCGTAAAAAAAAAAAAAATGCAGAAGGATGGGAAAAGGCAAACTCCTCTTCAAGTTATCATGACCACAAACACATGTAGAGAAAATAATAGCTCTTTTTGTAATAAAATTTGATTTTAATATGTGTCAGTGAATGTTCAAACATTAGGTGAAAGTTTGTCGAGAACAGCATCAAAATTGTCCCTCCTAAAATACTCATTAAATTTGAAGGGAAGAAAGAACTCTTTGTACTGGCAAATCTGGCAGACATCACAACATCAATGTTATCAGGATCAATAATGGCATAAAGTAATGCCAGGTGTTCTCTGGTATGATATACTAAAAATGGCACAACTTCAAATATGTTATCCCTCTGCCAGAAATTCATTAACTAGACCAAGTTATAATGAAATATGCAGGCAGACCAACTGTAGGAACTTCTACAAACTCTTCTCTTTTAAACACCCAAAATATCAAAGTTTGGAAAGACAGAAAAACTGAACACTGAAAAACAGCTCCAGGAAACTGGACATTATAACCAAAGACAAAAGACTAACATTTTTAAAAGCATGGGCCAATTGAGGTTTCTGTCTGAGACACACCCTAAAGGGGTCACAGGTATTTTGAAATACCATATTACCCTCTTAAAAAAAAAATATATATATATATGTATATATATATATACACATACATACATACACACACATGTATATACATATATACATTATAATTTTTATATTTTATACATTAGTCAAATATAAATTTAATTATAAAATATTGTTGAAGTCAAGGCAAGTAGCTCACCATTTGTCTTGTCTGCTGCCTTCAATCTGTCCTAGCAGGGACTGAAGCCATCCCAGAAGCAAATGCAGATGAAACAAGTTGGTAAGAATGAACACCAAGTATTTTCTGCCTTTTTAATCTCACATAGTGACTCTCCTTCCCTGGGCGGGATGCCATCTGTCAATTGCGTGGGTGTCCATTCATCCTCTCCATTTCTAGTGATCCCTTTAGATGCTTCTTTCCTAGACATCTTTGTTTTTATTATCTAGAGTTACTCCTTTCAGGACTCTGATGAGAAGCAAAGCTATTCACTTTGGCTTAGAATCCTGGGAGTACTATTGGCCAAGGACTCATCTCCCTCTTACAGTTTATGCCCAGATATACTGGTCCAACTCCTGCCCTCTATGAGCATTTCAGCACCTCATGGATAAGAGGTCGATGTGTCCATTTGGGCCTCACACCATCACCATCATTGCAGCATATTAGGAGTATCACTAAGTTACTTAAAATTGGCAGTAGGACCGCCAGCACAGCATTAACATGAATACTATGATCCTATCCTTAAAGTCCACTTCTAGAACAGTATCTATTACCCAGTGCCTTAGACTCCTACAAAGCACACCTATTAAGTTTCAAGTACAAGTACTTTATTTGAAAGGTAATCCTGGAAAACAATAATACAGAATAGAAAAACAAGGTAGAGACCAAAAGGCATACATTAATCTGTGTATCAATCACTTACTCTGTGACTAAGTAGAGTTTAATCTTATTAAAAGGTTCTGGAAGCCAGAATACTGTTTATATAGAAACACTTGTCCGGGAATAATCCCACTTGAGACATTCACTCTTGCCAGCCACTGTCTGAGGACAAGAGCTCACTAATTCCTTCACACTTTAGGATGCTGAGGACTAAACCACACTTTCCAAGGTCTAGATTATAAGTCTTAATCCCCAAGAGACTATATCTGAAGATAGGATTTGTAGGAAGTAAAATTAAGTGAAGTCACTAGAATTGAACACTTATTCAAGAGGAATATGCTCTTATTAAGAAAAAGAGCCAGGCGTGGTGGCGCATGTTTGTAATCCCAGCATTCAAGAGGCTGAGACCAGAGGATCATGGTTTTGGACAGCCTCAGCTACTTAGTGAGGTCCTCTGCAACTCAATGGTTTCAAAAATAAAAAGAATAAAAAAAGGAAAAGAAAAAGGGAGAGATTTAAATTCTTCTACTGCAAGAGGGCATGGTGAGAAGGTGCCTGGTAATGTGCCAGGAAAAGAGTCCTCACCCAACACTGAACTTGAACTTTTCAGACTCCTGAACTGTGAGAAAATAGATTCTTTTGTTTAAGTCCTCTAGTTTATTCTTCTTTGTTAAGGTAATTAGTAGACTAAGCATGAGGGTGATTAGGCATGAAAGCTATAAATAAGACTACTGCTAAAAGAGATGGTCCTCAGGCGAGGCACACAGCATGTTGAAACTTGGACAAGAGTGAGAATGTCAAGGACAAATATATTATACCCAAAAAGCATAAATGCAGTTAATGCTAAAAGCTCTGTGACCATGATTAATTAAATATAGAAATATTATGTGGATTTAAGATATCTTTATTCTATAATTCTTAGGTTTGTAAGAACGTTGGAGTTCTCTCAATAAATGGTAAATATTGTGCAGATAGGCTCTCATTACTTTAAGATTTAAAAAAGTTCAGAGAAGTCATCTTAGATTTAGCAATGGAGGAATGTGTTCTACACCATGACCAGGAATTTGGTCACTTTAATAAATGATACTAAAATAATTAGTACTGAATCTGTTAAATTTATAGTTGGATAATTAAATTGTTATTATGACCCTTTCAATCACTGTTTGAAATTGTTAAATCAATTAGTGTTTTTTTCATTTGCGATGCTATTTTTCTACTGAGCAGTATGATTTATTACAGGAAGAAAATCAAAATATTGATTATATCTTTCAGTCATTTTAATTAATTAAGACCTAGAAATTTTAATAGAAACCCAACTCATTATTTTATTATGTCAATTTGAAACTCTATTATGACAAAATAAAAGAATGTTATGGGCCTTTTTATTACAATTTACTAAGGCATAGTAGTGCTAATAGGTCCTACAAATTTGCTTTTGTGTGTTGTTGTTCTTGTTAATGCTTTTGTTCTTATCCCCCAAATATCATTTAATATTCAAAAGGTACTAGGTGCAGAGATACCCACCTGTACTTGTAATATTTGACAGGCTGAGACAGGAAGATTGCAAGTTTGAGGCAAGGACATAGTAACTTAGTGAGACACCCTATTTCAAAATATGAAAACTAAAAGCCTGAGTGTAGGGCTCAGAGGTAGAATACCCCTAGGTTCAATCCTCAGTACCACCAAATAGATATTGAAAAGGTATATTATATTACAGTTTAGAATCCATTGCTTGTTAATAATAACTGTATCCTAAAATTATAGGACATTATACACCATATTGGTCTTTTCAAATCAATTACAGCATACCTTCCGGGGTCCAGCCCTAGCAAGAGTCGGGGTCTGTGAGCGGTGGAGTGAGGAGTCGGGGAAGTACGGTGGAGAAAGAGCACACAGACGAAATGGAGAGTGAAGCTGCTCTCTTTATTTTTCATTTTTGTTCTCTCTACTTTCGGTTTTGGCAAGCATTTTATATATATTTTTTTGCTAGATTCTATTCTTACAATTTTTTTTAAGAATTAATACATCAGTAAGTATACAAAGAACTAAGATATCAAGGCAAGGTGACAGATGGCCCGTTTCTTTTTTTAAGGGAACACTTCCTCTTACAAGCAACCATGGAAAAGATCAGAAGTTTATTATTAACTACTAATATAATATCAAAATAATATCCTCTGCTAAGCATTAAACTCTCTGATTAATATACATCATTGTTTTTTAATCAATAGGCACTACAGAGGAGAGGAACGTTTCATACTTTCCCATGTCCCAAGGCTGTACCTGGTACCCATCTATTCTGCGGCTGTCCACGTACCCATTGTACAACCAAAAGGGGTAGGGTTACTGGTGGTCAGTAGCCACTCCACCATAGCCTACCTCTCATTAAATATGCTGGCTTTTTAGAATTCATGACGATGGGAACAACTTGTCTTGACTCTGTTTTAGGCTTATTGTTAATATTTGCTTGGGAAAAACCTGGGCAGGATCAATTGCCTTTTAGGCTTGTTCTGCTTTTTATTTTGAGTTTTTATAGAATTCTTGTTAGATCGGTCATTTGGAAATTTAAGTGCAACCCATACATAAATGTTACAGCTGCAGGGAGTAAATCTTGAATTATTTAAAACAGTTTGGGGCCATTCATAACATAAGTCTCAAGTATCTTTTTGGTAACAAGGCCAGTTTCAAAAAATCCCCAAATACCCTTTCCTAATACTTTTCCTCAGAACGAGATGCCGCGCCCGTTCCAGGGAATGTCTGCGTGCAGCGTTCCTGCTAAAACAAGCCTTGCTCAGTTTGAGACTGGGAAGAAGGCGCATCACACACCAAAACGTTAGTGCTATATTTCTTTCAAATTACATATATAATTTCAATTTTGACAAAGAGGAAATCTGCCATGATGTTTCACAATTGAAAAATCTGGTAGAATTTTGTAAAAGCTTCAGATTTGAAAACAATAATATTTTCAGGTATTTTTCTTTGAATTAGTGTTGACATTGGCATTGATTTCATGGTCTGAAATGTTTCAAAGTCTTAAAACCCTGGTCCTCCACCATTCATCCCTTGTTCTCCATCCAGCCTTGCTTGCTAACGATTGGTTTTATCTCCCTAGTGATTTGATGCTTTTTCCAAACTCAACAGTTGGAATCAGACAAAATGGAGTGGACTTTTCAGTCACTTCTCTCACTTATCAAGACACATTTTATGGTGCTTCCATTCCTTTCATGTCTTGATAGTTAATTTATTTTATTCTTAACTTGCTTGCAAATTATGGCAAGTATGAATAAAATACTGTTAACAATGTTGGGTAGACTTTTGCATGAACCTAATTTTATACTTACCTGAGACAATATTAAGATGCATGGGAGACTTTTGGGTTCTGTGGAAGGATAGGTTCAGTTTGCTTTATGATTAAATTTATATTTAATATATAAAACAAAAATTATGATATGTATATATAGTAAGAGTAACTGGGTATTTTAATACATCGTGCAGTGCTTAAATAATTTTAAACAAATCTATCGACTGAAACATTTATTTCTTTATAATGAAAACTGTCAAGATCCTTGTAGCTTTTTGAAATGTACAGCGTATTGCTGTTGTCTAGTTATACTAGTGTGAAACAGCACATCAAAACTTCTTGCTTATAATTATAACCTAGTGCCTATTGATGGACCTTTATACATTTCTCCCAGTCCCCATTGTGATCAACCCATAGCAACCACCGTTCTACTCTCTGCTTTCCATAATACCAAGTTTTTCAGATTTCACCTGAGCGAGAGCATGCCATACCTTTCTTTCAGGGCCTGGTATTTTTCATTTAATATGATCTACAGTTCCAACCACACTGTCCTAAATTAGAGATTGCAGCTATTTTTTATGTTGAATAGTAATCCATTGTATATCTGCCACGTTTTATTTTTATCAGACTAAGTTAACCATTGTTTCTGAATAACACTAGAATGTACAATGTGACATTACAATGTACAATGAGTGCTGATGTCTCTTCAACATATTGATTTCATTTCTTTTGGTTACACACCAAAGGATCATAATAATGACAGTTCTATTTTTAGTCTTTTAGAAATTGCCATACTATTTTCCATAATGACTGTATGAATTTATATTCCACACAATAGTGAATGGGTCTCTTTTATCTATACCCTTACCAGCATTTGTCTGGTCTTTAGTCCTTGTAGTTGAGGTGACATCTTCTTGTGGGTTCATTTTCATTTCACTGATATGAGTGATATTGAGCAATTTTTCATATACATGTTGGCCATAGTTATGTGATCCGCTTTTTCTACATTTCTGTAGGTTGGTTCTGCCTTCAACTGGTGGTTTGCTGTTCTGAAGCTTTTCAAATTGACACAATCCTAATTGTGTATTTTTGTTTTGCTTTCCTGTTTGTGGGATCTTGTCCTAAAAATCTGTCCTATTACATTGTCACTAAGTTTTCTACTAGTAGTTTTATAGTTTTAGGTCTTCCATTTAGGTCTTGAATCCAGTTTTGAGTATTTTTAAAGTGATACTAGGTAGGGATCTATCATTATTCTTCTGCACTTATTAGGTTCTTTATACATTTTAAAAGCATCACGAGTCTATCTCCCGATGTGCTGTTGCTCAATCACACTCTGATTTCTGGTTGCTCCACATTCTTGCCATCATTTGGTATTACCAGTACTTTGTATTTTAGCCTTTCTAATGGGTGCACTGGCATCTCGTTTTTATTTTCTATTTCTGCTTTGTTGCTCTTCATGTTCTGTTTTATTTTGCATTAAAACGTGTGTGTGTGTGTGTGTGTGTGTGTGTGTGTGTGTGTGTGTGTGTAATTTCTTCCACATCCTCACTGTACTCCAGAACTCTGACTCAAGCATTCCAGTGAAATAGCTTTTGATTTTCCCTGTTTTCCTCCTTTGTTATAGAGGGAAATTTGCCAGGCACTACCCTTTCGCCCCGTTTTGCTGATGTCACCCTCACACCAGCTTTTGTTGTTTAATGTATAATGAGATAATCAAGGGTATAAAAAATCTTCCAATATTGAGGGCCTATTAGTTTATATTATTTTTAAAAAGCTCAGCTTGATGAATCAAAATAAATGACAACAAGAAAAACCCAGTATGTAATTCTCAATACAGTGTGACTTGTCATCTAAATTTTAATCACTAACACTCAGGCCAGATGTAATGCTTACAATTCAGCATGAATTTATATTCACTTGTAATTAACAAATTCTGAACAATTAATTTCTAATTCAATTTTTTTTTACTATGGCACTTTCAAATATGTTAGCATTCAGACTCTCTTATGAAGTTAGGAGAGTTAGTCTGAACTTAATTCCTCCTCTGGCTACCAACTAAACAAACTGTGGTATTTAATATTGTCCAGTTCTTAAAGAGAATAAATACATCTACATATGTGAATTTGATATGCTGTATAAGGTACAGTATTAAGTAATAATAAGAAGCTCAGAATAGAATCTACATATAATATATTTGTCTATCATTTTATTTTGGTTAAAATAGAAAAGATATATTTTTTTTTAGAAAGAGAAATAATGAGAAAGAGATGATGATAAGTAGGTCTCTAAGGCTATTCTGAGATTGTTCTATTATAGACAGAAGGCCAGTTCACCTGGGTCTGGGATGTAGGTGTGGTTCAAGTTTTATCCTCTGTGGTCATGGGTGCTGAGCTAGTTTCCTATTGCTCTTCTGAAAATGTGTCACAAACTTATTACCTTAAATGTATAAAAATTTACTAGGTATGGTGGCACACGCTTGTAATCCCAGCATTTGGGAGGCTGAGACCTGAGGATCATGGTCTGGGGACAGCCTCAGCTACTTAATGAGGCCCTTCACAACTCCGTGAGACACTGTTTCAAAAATAAAAAGACTAAAAAATAGAGTTGCGGACATAGCTTGGAGGTACAATGCCCCTGGGTTCCATCCCCAGTACTGCAAAAAAAAAAAAAAAAATTATACAAATGTACAATTTACCAGCTATGGAGACCAGAAGTTCAAAAATCAAGATGTTTGTAGGGTTCTTTCTATAGTCTTTAAGGGAGAAAGTGTTTCTGTTATTGTTTTTTGGTGTTTGTTTTTGTTTCGCCTTTTCTGGATTTTAGGGCCCATCCACATTTCACATTCCTTGTGCTTCAGTTTCTCTCTCTTTTTTTTTTTCTCTAGCAGCTGTTCATGACAGCTGAAGCTTTTTATTAATAATTCATATTAATTTACATAAGTTTGTATAAATACATATCTTTACACATATGAAGCATAAGATGAAATTTCCAGACTGGCAATTATACTAGAATTGCAGATTTTTAAATTTTTTATTTATTATTATTTTTGTTTGTTTATTTGTTTCTTTTTTTCATTTTATTTTATTTTTTTTACAAATTTTTTATTGAACATATTTGGTTTACCTTTAAGCTATGCTTGGTGCCCTCTCCCCCCCGCCCCCATTTTCCCTTCACCCTTCCCACCAATGATTTTCCAGGGTAACCATGCCACATTCATAATTTTACACATATTCGGATGTAGACCCTCATTAAACAAGTTCAGCATTCCTCCTCTCCTATCCTTCCATTCGAACTTTGCTGGTATTTTTATTTATTATTATTATTATTATTTATTTATTTATTTATTTATTGCGGGTCTGGGGATGGAACCCAGGGGCATTTGACCTCCGAGCTACACCCCCTGCCCTATTTTTTTTTATCCTTTATTTTGAAACCGGGTCTTACTGAGTTGCAGAGAACCTCATTAAGTAGCTGAGGCTGTCCGCGAACTGTGATCCTCCAGGTCTCAGCCTCCCGAATGCTGGGATTACAAGGGTGCGCCACCACGCTCAGCTTAAATTTTTTTTATTGGTGCATTGTAGTCATACATCGTAATGGAATAAAATATGGTGGAGACATACATGCATACATCACCCAATTATCCCTTTCCCAATCTCCACCCTATTCCCTCCCCAACCCTACTACTCATGCTTTGTTTAGTGATTGATTTTAATATGTTTGTTTTAGTACATCATGTTATTTAGAGAGTTCCTCTTTTCCTCCCTCCCATCCCCTCAGTTAGGTCACCTTATTTGCTTCTCTATATGATCTCCTTCTTCATCTAGAGTTCTTCCTGTTACACATTTTCCCCAGGCTTTTGCATATTAGGGAGAGCATCCAATTTCTTATTTTTTTCTGTCATCATGGATCATGTTTTATTTCTCTCTCTTCTTCTATATATAATGGAATTCCATATATATATATGCATATATATACATATACATGTATATATATATATATATATATATATATATATATATATATGAAATATGTATGGAATGTGTATGTATGCACAAACACATTTTGATTATATGGGCAGAACCAGAATAATCAAAAAATTAACTCTCCACCTAAAGATTCTTAACATTCATGTCTGTACAGCCACTTTTATCATCTAATATAACTTATTCACCTGTCCTGAAAATTAGGATGTCTCTGGGGGTGACAGTTTTTTCTATTGTAGAAGTCCAAGCTACAGGCTTCTTAGGAATCCTTTTCTGTGCAAGATTCACCAGAAAGCAAGAAGCAAGCTGAACCAGAGCTGATCTTTAAAAGGCCAAGTTCCCATCTCTGGCAGTTAGTTTCCACTGGCCCAGAGAAGCCATATGGTCAAGAATAGCATCTGGTGTGTTTGGTGGAGAGTAAGGGTCCACCACGTCAAACACACATGGTGCTGCCTAGTTCAGTTTTGTAGGAGGAGTGAAATCTTCCCCTTGTGTACATCTCAGAAAATTAGCCAGATGTGGTGACAAAGGCTTGTAATCCCAGTATTTGGGAGGATAGCAAATTCCCAGCCAGTCTTGATTACTTAGTGAGGCCTTCTGCAACTCAGTAAAACTATATTTCAAAATATAGAATAAAAAATAGGGCTGGGTATGTGGCTTGGAGGTAGTATGCTCCTGGGGCTCTAGCCCCAGTAATGCAACAACAACAACAAAAAGAGCACCAGGCGTGGTGGCACACGCTTGCAATCCCCGCGCTTGGGAGGCAGAGACAGTAGGATCCCCCCGCAGGTTCAACATCAGCCGCACTGGCTTATGAGACCCTGTTTCCAAATAAAAATGTATAAATATAGGTCTGCGTGTAGCCCGGAGGTAGAAGGGTTTCCAGAAACCCCTAAGATAGTCTGATTCTACTCAAGGTTCTGTTTTAAAGACTCATTTACTTCTTGAATTAATAAATCATTGCCTTAGTCTATTTTGTGCGACTCTGACAAGTACCTGACTACCTGAGACTGGAAAATTAAAAAAAAAAAAAAAAGAGCAGAAATTTGTGCCTTACATCTGGAGGCTTGGAAGTCCATGATGAAGAAGTCAACATTTGGTGAAGGCCCTCTTGCTTTATATTCCATGGTGGGAGGTAGAAGAGACAGAGAGAGAGAGAGAGAGAGAGAGAGAGAGAGAGAGAGAGAGAGAGAGAGAGTGAGTATGTGTAAAGCAGGTTTGAATTCTCCCTTGGACAATGATCCTTCTTCCACAATGACATCATTAATCCCCCTCTTCCTCTTTTATAGCCTAATTATGTCTCAGCTCCCAGCATTGTAACATTAGGGATTACATTTCCAATGTATGCTTCTTAGGGTCCATATTTAAACCATATATTTCCCCTATTTTTTGTCTTTCTTTTAATGGGTATATGCATTATTTTACAAAGAATGACAATAAACAAAAATGCAGGAAATAAGTCATTCTGACAAACAGATAATATCATTTTCTCCTGCAGCCCAGCCTGTTGTTGATCGGTGCCTGTTTTAAGCTGGCAAGTCTTATGAGAAGATATCTCTGTACTGGTGAAAGCCAGCCATAGTCTTTGTTTCACTTCCTGAAGAGTGCTCTATAAAATAGCCAAAAAAGGCCAATGCTATTAACTTTTTGTAGGGACTTCTGAATAGATATTCCATGTTGCACATTAAAAATTGTGTTTATAGAACTCTGCCTTATTAGGAAACATTCTACAATATCAACTTGGAATTTATGGGGCCTCACAACTATAGCTCAAAATGATATGTTTTTCTACAAAGGTTATAAAGGAATTACATTTTAAGATGAAACTTAGCAATTTTATAGTTAGAGCAGTGGATAGTCTCATATAACTCGAGAAATTAATATTTATCTAATATACTACGGCATTTTCCATTACAAGTTTTTGAATAGTGTGATTGAGAATTTTTACTCATTATAAAGAAATAAAGCATTATGACTTTCATAGAGTAGACTAGTCAAACTCATTTTCTGAAAGGTCATCTTGTTGTAACAGCTGTACACTGAAAAATGTTTTTATCCAGGCTTATATTGGAGTGTCGATGTTCACAAAATAATTTTGCTTATGGGATGATACTTTCACAGCTTAACAATAGCCAGAATTGCTGTTCCTTTCAGCTGTTATGTTACCACAGGGGCCTTTCAAGGGAATATCACTTGATGCCATTTGATTGCATTTTTTAAAATTTATGTCCTAATTGTACTGTGTTGCATCTGGCATTTCACTTTTGAACAGGTAGGCAGTATTATTAGTTAGATGAATGACAAATTCCCCAAACTTGTAGGCTATAGAAAAAATAAAACAACCAGTTTTAACAGTGCTGTTTAATAGATAAAGAAAAAATAATGGATGAAACCTGCTTTTTAATAAAGATACACCACACTCCTGGATAGAAAACTTATCTCATGGTCATAACTTCCAATAAATAGAAATATGATTGAAATCAAACATAATTTAGGATTCAACTAAAAGTCCTTATAAATTTATATATTTGTGATATATATGTGTATAACATCCCCATACAATTTGTAAAAACAAACTAGAATCACCTATGTTTGCAAATAATGACTCTCTTAATGTGACACTGGGAGAAACACAGCTTCATAACAATATCGCTCAGTCTGTACTTCTGACCCTCTCCTACAAGAGTAAAATTTAAAGTCAAGCACTTCAGAATTAGCTCTGGTTTAGTCCAAAATTAATAAGTGACTATTCTTTTTGTTTTACCATGCCCTAATAGGTTTTCTAGTCATGATATGCTTGGAAAAAGTATAAGAAAAAGTTTTTAGGTTAGTCATATTATAAACCATTATGCTAAAGATAAATAAGGAATGGTTACTTCAAGTTTATTTCAGCTAGTCAAACAATCTGGCTGAATGTTTGCCGAACTAAAAGTTCAGAAAAATATAGTTCATATTTTTGGTGTGTGTGTGTGTGTGTGTGTGTGTGTGTGTGTGCACGCGCACACTAAAAAAATAGGAATAAATCAAAATCAGGCTTCATAATTTCAATCAACATGTTTGTATTTTTCAAATAATCAGGTTCTAGTCATTATTTATCATTTATGTCAAAATATATTACTTAGGCTGGGTATGGTGGCTCATACTTGTAATCCTCACGCTTGGGAGGCTGAGACAGGAGGATCGCACAGGTTCGAAGCCAGCTTCGGCTACTTAGTGAGGCTCTCAGCAACTTAGTGAGATCCTGTTTCCAAATAAAATACAAAATAGGTCTGAGAGTATAGCCCAGAGGTAAAAAGCCCCTAGGTTCCACCCCAAGTACCACCAAAAAATAAAAAAAATAAAAAATAAAACATAGATTACTTAAAAATACAGTGTTTTTCTTCATTTTATAAAAAAAGAAAGCTCAGGCTTATAACAAAATTATTTTATTTTTAGCACCTCTTAACATTAAAAAGATGTGAGTTAAAAGATGGTAAAAATTCTAGTTATCAGAGGAGGACAAATTTTATATTAATGACTGAACTAAAAATTAGAAACAAATAACCTTTTACAACAAAATTATACTAAAATTATATCAATTATATTATTTATGTACATTTTATTATATGTACATTTGGTATACTAAACCATTGATTTAATGGTTTGTATTAAACAATTTTTCAAACTCTAATAAATTACTTGGTATAATCAATTTTTAAAGCTAAAAGTTTATTTGGGAGGTTCATGATTGGTCAGCCCATTTGCTTAGTCTTGTATTAAGGAAGGACATCATGTCAGGAGTACTAGGTAGAGAACAAAATTACTCACCTCATGTTCAAGAAATGGTAGAGATGGAAGAAAATGGGCAAAATTCTAGAATCTCTTCAAGAACATGCCCCCAAGGATCTATAATCTCCCAATAGGTCCCACTTTTGAAAGGTTCTACCACTTTCCAATAGCACTGCCTTGGAATATAAGCTCTCAGCACACTGATCTTTGAGGATCATTCAATGTCCAAAATGACCAATCTCAAACTTAAATTATTTTAAAATATCAATAAATATGTTAAAATGAACATGTGTTCAAGGTAAGGCAATTAAAATGATGTTTTATGAAATATCCCTGTCACTGTGTGTGTGTCTCTGTGTGTGTGTGTGCATGCACGTGTATGTGTTTGGTAATAAGTGAGAAGAAAATTAAAATTTTAAATAATTTTCTTAGAAAATTTGAGAAGAAATTGATACATTATTCAACAATTTTTTGTAATAAAAATGCTAAGGAAATTAGGAATAGAAGAAACCTACTTCCACATCATAAAGGCTATATACAAAAAAGCTATACAAAAAAAAAGAAAAAGCCAGCATCATTATGAATGGGGAAAAATTCACAGAATTTTCCTTAAGAACAGGAACAAAACAAGTATGTCCACTCTCACCACTCCTATTCAACATAGAACTCAAAACGCCAGCCTCTGTAATACAAAGGGGGGATAAAAAGAATACAAATATGAATAGAAGAACTACAATTATTTTTGTTTTCAAATAACATAATTCTTTACATAGTAGATCCAATAAACTCATCAAGAGAACTTCTAGAGGTGACAAAATTTTTAGCAAAGTAAAACCATTAGCCTTCCTTTATACCAATCATGAATCCACAGTAAAAGAAATACAGAAAACAATCCAATTCACAATTACCTCAAAAAAGATAAAATGTCTAGGAATAAATGTAATCAAGGAGGTAAAAAACCTCTGTAGTGAAAACTATAAATCACTAAAGAAAGAAAGTAAAGACATACAAAAATCAATCTATGTAATTCATAAAAAGAACTAAAGACAAAAAATCAAATCATATGATCATTTCAATAGAGATAATTTTTTGGTTTTTATTTATTTATTTTTGTAATTTATTTTTATTGGTGCATTGTAATCATATATCACATTGGAATACAAGACTTGAGAGGATATACAAGCACACATCATCCAATTAGCCCTCATCCAGCCCCCATCCCATTCCCTCCCCTTCCCTCAATCCCATGCTTATTTGGTGATTAACTTTGATACATTTGTTTATGTACCTCCTATGTTTTAAAGAGGCTCCATCCTCCCCTATTCCATACTCTCTGATTGGTCACCTTAATTGCTTCACTATAGGGCCCTTTCTATAGCTCTACCTCTTCCTGTTGCCACTTTCCTCCTAGTTATTGCTGATTAGGGGAAGCATCTGTTGTTTTTTTTTCCTGCAATATTTCTCTGTGCATGCCGCGTTGCAAGCACCGATCCCATTCTTGACAGCCCCAGTAGTGGCCTGGCTACCCGGTGGACTGATCCAGACCTCTCTGGCTCAAGCAGCGGCCTTGCCTCATGGGAGACCCCGATTCTGGTCTCACTGGCCCTGACACCGGCCTAACCCTTCAGCTGGCTTCGATCCTGGCCTCGGTGGCCCCAGCACTGGCCTAGTTCCAAGACAGGCTCTGATCCCAGCCTCGGAGGCCTCAGTAGTGGCTTTGCCTCACGGCAGACTCCAATGTCGGCTGCTGGCCTCGGCACCAGCCTAACCCCTTGGCAGGCTCTGATCCCGGCCTCAGAGGCCCCAGCACCGGCCTTGCTTCATGGCAGGCTCTGATCCCGGCCTTGGAGGCCTCAGTAGCAGCCTTGCCTCACAGAAGGCTCCGATGCTGGCCACTGGCCCTGGCATTGGCCTAACCCGTTGGCAGGCTCCATTCCCTTCCTTGGAGGCCCCAGCACTGGCCTTGCCTCATGGCAGACTCCAATCCCAGCAACGCTGGCCCCGGCACCAGTCTAACTCCTCAGCAGGTTCCGATCCCGACCTCGGAGGCCCCAGGACTGGGCTTGCCTCACGGCAGGCTCTGATCCCGCCCTTGCTGGCCTCAGCACCAGCTTAACCCCTCGGCAGGCTCCGATCCTGGCCTCGGAGGCCTCAGTAGCAGCCTTGACTCACGGAAGGCTCCAATGCCAGCCGCTGGCCCCGGCATCAGCCTAACTCCTTGGCAGGTTCCGATCTTGGCCTTGGATGCCGCAGCACCAGCCTTGACTCATGGCAGTCTCCAATGCAGGCTGCTGGCCCTGGCATCGGCATAACCCCTTGGCAGGCTCCAATCCCAGCCTTGGAAGCCCTAGCACCAGCCTTCCCTCACGGAAGACTCCGATCCCAGCCATGCTGGCCCCGACACCGGTCTAACCGCTCAGCAGGCTCCGAAACCGGCCTCAGAGGCCCCAGCACCGGCCAAGCCCCACAGCAGGCTCCGATTCTGGCCTTGCTGGCACCAGCACCAGCCTAAACCCTCGGCAGGCTCCAATCCCAGCCTCGGAGACCCCAGCACCTGCCTTGCCTCATAGTAAGCTCTGATCCTGGCCTTGCTGTCCCCGGCACCGGCCTAACTCCTCAGCAGGCTCTGATCCCGGCCTCACTGGCCCCAGGACCGGCCTAAACCCTTGGCAGGCTCTGATACCAGCCTCGAAGGCCCCAGCACTGGCCTTTCCTCACGGCAGGCTCCAATCATGGCCTTACTGGCCCCAGCATTGGCCAAACCTCTCAGCAGGCTCCGATCCCGGCCTTGAAGGCCCCAGTAATGGCCTTGCCTCATGGCAGGCTCCGATGTCGGCCATTGGCCCCGGCACCGGCCTCACCTCTCGGCAGGCTTCAATCTGAGGACCCTCTTTGCCCAGCTATTTGTCCCCTGTTCTCAATGGTGTGTGGTGGTAGCATTCTGCCTCTGGGATTATTACTTCAAAGATTCCAGGTGTAATGCATCAGATCTCTGCCTCCCCTGAGTACTGGCCACTGCCATTGCCACTGCCTCCACCATTTCAAATCTTTCCCAAGCTCTTTTTCCACTCTGAATGTTGTCCAGTGTTCTTAAGCATGCACAATGGTAGAATTCGATATTTGGTGTAATTTTTCCAAAAAAATAAGGTTGGTAGGATCCGATTTCTGCTTCTCCTGAATACAAGTCTCCACCGCCATCACGGAGACCGCTTTCAACACCACCTTTCTCCTTGGTCTCCGCTAAACTCTCTCCTTACAGGTGATGTCCTAGATTCTTAACAATGTAGAGAAGAAGCAGTCCTATTTCACGGGGAATTTTTCCAAAAGTTCCAGTTCATTTGGATAAGTTTTGTCTGCATCTCCAGTATCCTGGCATCTGCCTCGGCCTTCTTGACCCCTCTCTGATATTTTTCTTTTTTCTTTTTCTTTTCCTTTTTAATTTATTTATTATTTATTTGTTGATTTATTTTAACATTTTTATTGAACATAAATAGTATACATTTAAACTATATTTGGTGCCCTTTCCCCCCTGCCCCCATTTTCCCTTCCCCCCTCCCACCAATGGTTGTCCAGGTTAACCATGTCTTATTTATAATTTTACACATGTTCAGATGTAGACCCTCATTAATCAAGATCAGCCTTCCTCCTCTCCTATCTTTCCATTCAAACTTTGCTGGTATTTCCCCTCCATTATCTGGAGTTTTTTGGTTTTTTTTTTTTAATAAGAGAAGACAGTATATGTGGTTTGAGGAGGTAGTGGGATCAGGCACTCAGTAGCACTGTGACCCGGCCCGGTTTCCCCATGGGTCCAGCGTGCTCAGCACTACTCCGCCTGGGGCCCAGAGTCCTGCGACCTGGGCCCTGGCTTTTCCAGGGGTCCGGTGTGCCCCGTCCAACCCCTGCCCAGGACCCAGGGTCTGATGACCAGGCCCGGTTTCTCCAGGGGTCTGGCATGCTCCGCGTGGGCCGGCCCAGGGCCCAGAGTCCTGTGACCCAGTCCCCGGCTGTTCCGGGGTCCAGCGTGCCCCACCTAACCCCTTCCCAGGGGTCTGACGACTGGGCCCGGTTTCTCCAGGGGTCTGCTAGAGATAATTTTTTAACTCATCATTGATTCTATTTTCTCTAGGTGACACTCTTCTCTCATTCTTTATTGCTCTTTGTAATCACCTGCATCGAATCTCTAGTGTAGGAAAGGTTCCTATACAGTTATACTCTGGTTAGTCATAAACAGCAAGAATGAGTGTGTCCTCCATAATGATTGCAGTTTCCCCAGCCTATTTCTTTCTGTAGTAAGTGTGTCAAGCCATGAAGTGCCACATTTTTACATCCTTGTTTGTTATTCCAACATGACTCTTTTAAACAAACCTTATTTCACCTATTTGACACCAGTCTTTCCATCTTCAATGTGCATCAACCACCAAGTTATTTCAACAAATTGGCAATTCAAACTGTAGCATTCAAACCTTTAGTTATCACAAATGCAGAATTGTGGCATTTGCATGTTAATTCCAGCACATACAAAGAAACACATAAACACTCCAGCATTTAGCTCTTGGCAATCTAAAGTGACCATTGAACTGATGTCATATTTTACAATATTTCATTTGGCAAATTTACTATTTTTGATATAATTATTATTGAAAAAAATGTCCTTAACCTTAGCATTGTCAGTAAAAGCTGGAAAGCATTCACATTTATGATAATAAAGTTAACTGCTTTGATCTATGTATAAACTAAAACCAAAAAGATACCTAGCATTCATAATGGATTCATACAGAAAATAGTTTAAAGCTAAATGAAGAGAAATTATTACATTAGTAACTTAAACTGTATGAAATTATCACAGCTACTATTTCTACCTGAATTATCAGATTATTTTTGCAAAGATCACGGGCTGTTTTATTTCTACTTTTTTTTAAAGATTTCTTTCATTTGGTCTTCCATAGGTTAGCTGTTTTTAGGGAAAAAATTCAATTTACTTCTACTAAACCTTGTCTCTTAATAAGTTGCTTTAACTTTAAATTTTCAATTAGATTAGCAAACAACTAAGCAGAACCTTGGATTTACCATAGTGTCATAAATATATATATCCAAAATGGCAAGGTATAAAAGCAGACACATTAAACAATGAAACAGAACAGAGAACCTAGAAACAATACATATATTTAGAGCCAACAGATTTTGACAAAGCCACAAAAACACTCATTAGAAAGAAAACAGCCAAATGAATTTAAGGGCTGATTTTTCTCTATCTGTGAGGAAAGATCTTTGTAATTTAATGGGTATTGTGTTGAATCTGTAGATCACTTTTGGAAGTATGACCATTTTGTTGATATTTATTCTGCTTATCCATGAACATGGGAGATCTTTCCATCTTCTAAGGTCTTTTCTGATTTCTTTATTCAATGTTTTATAATTTTCTTTGTAGAGGTCTTTTATCTCCTTGGTTAAGTTTATTCCTAAGAATATTATTTTTTTGTGGGAAATCTTGAGTGGAGGTGTTTTCTGGATTTCTTTTTCAGTTGATTTATGGTTAGTGTACACAAAATCTTCTGATATTTTAAGGCTGATTTTGTATCCAGACACTTTGCTGAATTTGTTGATAAGTTCTCTAAGGTTTTTGATTGAGTTTGTTGGGTCTTCTAAGTATAGTATCATGTCATCTACAAATTGCGAAAGTTTGAGCTCTTTTTTTCCCCTATTTGTACTCTTTTGATTTTCTTATCTTGCCTTATTGCTCTGGCTAGCATCCCAAGTACTATACTGAAAAGAAGTGGTAATAATGTACATCCTTGTCTTGTTCCTATTTATAGGGGAAATTCTTGAAGTATTTCCCCATTTGATATTGGCTGTGGGCCTATTGTAGACTGCCTTTCTGATGTTGAGATATGTTCCTTCTATTCTAATTCTTTGCAGTGCTTTTAGCATAAATGGATGTTGTATTTTGTCAAATGCTTTTTCAGCATCTATTGAAATAATCATGTGATTTTTGTCTTTGGTTCTGTTTGTATAATGAATTACATGGATTGATTTTTGTTTGTTGAACCAGACTTGCATTCCTGGGATGACCCTGCCTTGTCATGGTATATGATTTTTTTGATTAGGTTTTTAGTGTTCATTGCCTATGGAATCAGCCAAGATTTCCATCAACAGATGAATGGATTACAAAACCATGGGATATGTATACAATGGAATTTTACTCAGCCATAAAAACACAAACATGTCATTTACAGAGAAATGGATTGAACTGGAGGACATTATGCTAAGTGAGATTAGTCTGTCACAAAAAATAAGAAATTGGATGCTTTTCCTAATATGTGGAAGCTAGGGAGAAAACAGGTTATAGGAGGAACTGTAAACGAAAAAGGAGATTTTATAGATGAGCAAATAAGATGACCTAACTGAGGAGATGGGAGGAGAGAAGAGGGAAATTCTCTAATGCACTTGATGTACTTTAACAATCATATCAATGTCAATAACCAAGCCAAACATGAGAAGGAGGAAAGGGGTGGGGATGAGGTGGAAATTGAGTAAGGGCTAATTGGGTGATGTATGCATGTATGTCTCTACCACCTTGTATCCCATTAGGATGTATGACAATACTGCATCATTAAAAAATTAAAAAAAAAGAGAACAGCCACTTTATTTAATTGTTTTTGGTACTGAAGATTGAATGCAGGGGCAATCCACCTTTGTTTTATACCACCAGACCTTTTATTGTATATTTTTGTTTTATATTCTGCCTCAGTCTCCCAATGCTGGGATTATAGATGTGTACCACAACACCTGGTTAAAGAATAGTCACTTTAATAAATTGTTGAGAAAACTGGATATCTAAAAACAGAAGAAATAAAATAGACATTCTACTCATATTAAATATTAAATGAGCTCATTTTGTATAAAAGACTTAAATGTAAGACTAAAACCTTTGAAATGACTAGAAGAAAAATAGTAGAAATGCTTCTGGAGATTTATCTGGGCAATGACTGGGGGTTTATGACTCCACAAGCTCAGGCAAAAAATGCAAAAATTGACAAGTTTGATTATTTTAAACTAAAAAGCCTCTGAAAAAGAGAAAAAAACATCAAAGTGAAGAGACATCCTACAGAGAGATGAGAAAACATGTATAAATTACTCATCTTTTGAGAAATTAAGTTCTAGAGAATATAATGATAGCAATGTAAATTTTAAAAATGGGGTAAAATATGAAAAAATTACCTGCGTAGACATTCCTTAAGTCTACCTCAAAGAACTGGAGAGTACTAGTGGTTACTAGGGCCTGAAAATGTGGAAGGGATAAAAGGATGGAGAAGGAAAAATTAATGGGCACAGTAGAATAAGTGGGAAGAAGGAATGAGTTGTAAGGTTCTACAGCACAGTAGGATAATGATAGTTGACAAAAATTAATTGAATATTTAAAATAGGTCATAGGGAGGATTTTGGTGCATTATCAAAATAAAGAAATTATAGATGTCTGTGGTTGTAGGTATGCCAGATAACCAAGTCTAATCATTATGCATTATATACATCAATTGAAAGTTCACATTGCTCTCCAAAGATATGCATAATTAATATTTATGGTAATTGTATGATTAGTATTTACATTATTTTTACACAGAAAAGCCTGAATGTTTAAAATGTGAATTGTATTTATTTTAAAAATCAATATAAACTATATAACACATATATGTAGTTCATTAAAGGAACTCTTTATAATTTGATATAAAACATGAGTAAAGAAATATTTATCATTTGAATTTGAAACTAATTTTAATCTCTTAACTTGGGCTTTTCCTCAAATCACAGAAAAAAATAGAAAGCAAGTATTTGAAATTTGGAACTAGATCAAGTACTTTGTTGATCATCTAATATTCTGATTTTGTGGTGAATTGCAAAGGACCTGAAGTTGTTATATTATGCCACAAAAATGCATAAACCAGGGCTTAAAACTAACAGTTTGGCATTACATTTTAAATACATTGAAGTTGTATATATATTTCAATTTTCTTCCTGAAGACAAAGGTTATATATAAATCTTTTCTTCATCCTTTTCTTTTATCTATATCATTAATCTATTATCTATCATCTCAAATTGTTATTAAAGTAACTTAATACTAAGATTGGTGGATAATGTATATGAATTAAAGTAAAAGATAAATTTCTAAGAAGTGGTAGAGTTCGTAGTGACATAGAATATGAATAAAAGTGTTTCACCCCGAATGTTTCTGATAGGCTTTTGGAAAAGAAAGCTCACCATGGGCCATGAATTACTAACAAGGAAAAACAAAAAACAAAACAAAACAAAACAAAAAACCTAGCCCCTTTCTGTATAAAGACAATGTGACTTTCAACCTCCAGAGAGAAAAGATCACAAGGTTGTTCTGCCCAAAGCTTCTTCCCAATCATATTATAAAGTGTCTAGAGGTAACAAATTTGATTTAAAGTGTGTCCTGAAAAGGGCATGCCCAACCTTTCCTGACTGACTGAATCAGGTTAAAAAAAGGTCTATGAGGGGTTGATAAGATAAATTTCAACTGGTGTTGGATTGGGGAGCAAGTCCTGGGAGACTCTGAGGCCAAACAGGAATGATGCAGAGAATGGTTTAAGACATTATGTAATTCTAATACAAAAGGAATGTTGCTCCACATGGCTCCTTTCTGAGTCCACCATGTCTTCTCAAAGAATTTCCTTTATTTGGGAACATTTTAGGGTACTGGTACTTTTGTTTGAGGAGCACTGTCTGTTAAATTCCTACCTTTGCCAGGCGTGGTAGCGCACGCTTGTAATCCCCACGCTTGGGAGGCAGAGACAGGAGGATCGCACAGGTTCGAAGCCAGCCATGCGTGCTGGCTTAGGGGACCCTATTTCCATATAAAAAAAATGTAAAAATAGGTCTGGGAGTGTAGCCCGGAGGTAGAAGGGCTTCCAAGAACCCCAGTACCACCAAAAAAAAAAAAAAAAAAAAATCCTACCTTCCCCTCAGATCCCTCAGGCCACTCTGGATCTACTTGCTTTCTCTAGATATGTTATCTTTGCCATACTTACTTAGTTCCAGCAATTTTCTGGTAGCTCTCGGTAGGTTATACTCAATTCTTTTGTTTTTAGAACTTTTAAGCACTTCTTTTTGCTTTGCTTAGAGAGGAGGAAATACCCAAAGGGCAAACACACCTAGAAGATACAGGTACAATAAAAACTCATCATCTTTCTAATGAAGTAATAAAGAATTATACAAACAAATATCAGTGAATTATTAATTTATTTTACATTTAATCATAACTGCAAATGACAAAAGTATATTTTCTACCCATTTTTGGTGATTTTTGAACATTTATAAAATAAAATTTGGTGACTTTACACTAACACCTTACTTATTTTAATACCTTTATCAGTGCATTATACTTTAGCAGTTTGATGTTGAGTCCTTTTACCAAGTAAACATTCCTAACTCCTATAGAAAAAGATCATCACCAGGAAGCTGGGATTTTCTGACTTTGAATGAAGGATAACTGTCAATTTTTTTGAGGTACTGGGGATAGAACCTAGGGGCATTCTACCTTTGAGCTACACCCCCAGCCCTATTTTTTATTCTTAATTTTGAAACAGGGTCTCGCTGAGTTGAAAAGGGCCTCACTAAGTTGCTGAGGCTGTCTTCGAACTGCGATCCTCCTGTTTCAGCCTCCCAAATGCTGGGATTACAAGCGTGTGCCACCATGCCCGGCTGTCATTTTTTGTCTGAATTATGTATATTAATCACTGTGCTCTTGATAGATGGTGTATAATCCCCATTATTACAGAGATGATTGCATAATCCTCAAAGAATTACCCTATATTGGTGACAGTTTATATTCTCTTCTAAGTGGATGCAACTGAAAAATTGCTATTGTTATTAAATTATCATTTTAAGTCATTTAATGTTTAGTTTAAATCTATGCATCTTAATCTTGTCTAAAAAATTATTTTCTAAAATTTTAACATAATTTCCTAGGATCACATTTACTAAAACTGGTTTATTCTGAGTTTCTCTTATTCACTGATGTTGTTTAACTCTTTTGCTCTTAAAAATAGAAATTGTGCCCCATTTTTTTTCTTTTCTTTTTTCTTTTTTTTTGTTTTTGAGATACTGCTGAAGGTTGAACCCAGGGACCATCTATTTCCAGGTTATTCCCCAGCCTGACTTTATTTCCTATTTGGAAACAGTCTTACTAGCTTGATGAGAGTCTCACTACTTGCTGATGGTATTCTCCAACCTGTAATTCTTCTGTCTCAACTTCCTGGATCACAGCTGTGTGCCACCATGCCAGGTCTTTGAGTTGTTTGCTCTCCAATATTGTCAATAAAAAGTATGATAGTGTTCCCATGATGATATTAGAATAACAAAGGCCACACAGAAAAGAAAAACACAGCCGCGTGCAGGCAATAGCTCCTGGAAACCTGAGCTCCTTCTTGGGTGGTTGTGCCCTTGTGTGGGAGGTTTGCTTTGTTTCTCAGGCACAACTAAAGTACAAGTAGTGATCTGTGAGCACCAAACAACTCTGCAAAATATCTAACATACATCAAAGTGCTCCGCCAACAGATATTTAGTGTTCTTGAGTTAATAAAAGCAATTCAAAGCATCTAAAAATATTTATCTAGAAATAGAAACCCTACAAAGAGGAGATCATTATGTACTGGACGGGTCTGTATTTCATTTTGTTTTGTGTGTTGTAACTTACTGAGTTCTTGATGCTGATGGACTTTTATCAGCATTACAAGCAAATGGCACAGTGAATCAGTGAAATAGGCTCCATTTCATTTGGTGAATATGTAATTATTTTGATAATATATAATAGTAATCATAGTTGTAATAATTAGTAATAAATTAAGTAATAGTTTTGGCATTCGTATTTGTGTTTTTTTGGAATTTATGTCTTCTTGCAGTATTTCAGTTACCAGAATAATATGAGGAATATATCAACTGCACACAGTTGAGTCAAACCCAACATATTATGAAAGTTGATCCCTTCTTTTTAATACAATACACTAATTCACATTTAATGTAAAAAAGGATGCCATATGTAGAAACCACAAAATGAAATAATATAGGCATACTTTTCTTGGTTCAGAACATCCAAACATTGGTGAACATTTATCATAAAATGTAGGTCATCCATACATAAAGATTTCATTATACCACATTTATTTTTACTACCATGTAATTAGCCAAAGGATATTGAAATATTTAATGCTCTACTTTACAAATGCAAAATGCTTTTTCATGGATTTTGCTATTTCAATAGCCCAATGTTTAGAGCTTTTCCTCAGCAGTTAGGAAACCAATATAATTATAGCAAAGCCCCAGTTTGTGAGATTCCTTATAAAATTAATTAACTTCTTTATCAGGAAAAGTACATTAGCCCTCTATGTAGGCACCATGAGTGAACAAAGCAATTATGTTCCATAAGCTATAATTTTGACACTCCAATTTTATGAAAAGAATGACATAGTTTATGAAAGTAGACAGATTTTTAAATACATATTTTCAGTACAGGACAATTACTTTTAATGAGCTTAAGTTTTGATAGAGTTTACATGGTTATTATACATGAATATTTATATATTTTTTCATGACAAGACACGATGCTCAACTCAAGGGTTTTGTTTTTGCAAAGAAAATAAGTATTTCAACATTTCAACTAAATTGAAAGCATAGAAATAAACTGATGTTCAATTTTTTTTTTTATTTTGGTGGTACTGGGGTTCCTGGAAGCCCTTCTACCTCTGGGCTACACTCCCAGACCTATTTTTACATTTTTATTTGGAAACAGGGTCTCCTAAACCAGTGCGCGGCTGGCTTCGAACCTGTACGATCCTCCTGTCTCTGCCTCCCAAGCGCGGGGATTACAAGCGTGTGCCACTATGCCCGGCCTGATGTTCAATTTTTAAGTATGAATAAAGAAGTCATATAAAACAGTTACATTAATTTTCTTATCATTAAAATATTTTTGAAATATGTTTTACAAACACACTCTACTCTCTCTGTTGTAATTCTAATGTTTTTTGCTAGTGTTCACATATGATGAAGGCAGTTAACTTTCTTGATATCCTCAAAACTGGTTGTAGTAGACTGGAGATTTTAAAACTTACAGTAAACTGAAGATTTTAAGCATTAGTGAACCACCTACCTGACCTTTTTTAACTAATCATTTGATACCTAGACTGAAGTAGTAATACAATAAGAAAAAAGAAATGAACTAAACTAAAATGCATTTCCTGATACAGGTGTTTTTTTATTTCATCCTTTTGGTATTTTAGTTTGTCAGGTGATACAAGGGATTGGAACTGTAGTTATTTTTCAGTGTTCACAATTCTTTGTTTAGAACGCTTGTTCCCTTGATGATATAGGACATCAAGAAGCAGATGTAGTCGTGCGCAACCATAATACTTGATAAATAATAAAATTCTTATATAATAAGGATTATAACACAACAAAAAGAGGAACTGAATTACTTTGAAATAATTATAAATTGCTTTGTGAATAATAAAAGCTACACAGCGCCATTATCTTAGTCATTCTTTTTTTTTTTTTTTTTTGTAGGTTAAATATGGGTAGAAAAAAGGCCCGGTGAATTTGTAACACTTGAATCATGTTTGACTGGAGAAGTTTACATGTCTTTCAGGGTTAAGAAATGCCCATTTCACTTTAGAAATTTGATACTGACCCAGTTATTGCCTTGAGAAGCAAACGAAAACAGGGAATTATGGCACAAGTACGTACATAAAGGTCCTCATGGGTAAGAGCTAGGACCCTCATTTTCTGTGCTATAATTATTTCTTCAATTTTCTTTCCATATTATTAAGTTGTGAAATCCTCAAACTTTCTTCTCTTGGGGCTAGCTATTGAAACTCTAGGAGCTGGTCTTGACGTTTACACCCTAGTTAAACAATAGTGAAACAAAAGAAAAACTATTTTCCATTCTTTTGCTCATCTACAAATCTAAAATATCCTAAAGTGAGTTCTGATAGATTGCTTAAATGAGAACATTCACTAAAATCCATAATCATATAAAATACATGTAATCATAACTTTGCTATTGTTAAGCTATGCTAAAGAAGTTATTTCTGTAAAAATGTCCTCCTTTTTTCAAACTTAACTTTATTCCAGTTGATACATTAACTAATACAATTGGATATATTAAATTTTCTCAGTATTGGTTTGACACCTGACTAATTTTAAAACATGTCACTATCAGACTTAGCTCTTTTTGCTGATCTTTCTCAGAGCTCTCTAGTGTATGCCCTTCACTATCCGATGAAGAAAGTAGCCTCGGGGAGCATTCAGCAATATCCAGAGACATTTTCCGATTGCCACAATCAGCACAGAAGGCTGCAGTTAGTATCTAGAAAGTAAAGGTCAGAGAAGCTGCTGAACATGATCCAGTAGACAGGACAGCCTGCACAGTAAAGGGATATGGCCTCAAATTCCAACAGTGCTGAGGCTGAGAAATGGTAAATGTTAAAGGGATAATCAATGATATATATTTTAAGACATAAAAGAATAAGCGTTTACTATATAAATATAATTGAACCAAATTCTAACAAAGTATAGCAGGCAATGTCATCATTAGAATACATATAGTTCCTGTAATTGTTTGACCTGCACAGTCCTGGAGCCCCACTGTTTTATGTTACCAGTTGAAACAAACTTAACATTAAAAAAAATGCAATAAGTCAAGCTCGTGTAGTTTGGAAAAAAATGCTTAGGTTTATATTGAAGCTTTACTTGCTAATTTTATGATGTTGGTTAAGTTAAAAACCATTACATGCATTGAGTTACTCAACTGTAAAACAATTACAATAGCACTTTAGGATTACTGTGTTTTAAAGCACACAAAACATATAAAGGCATATATTAAATATTATATAAATATCATGAGAGTGCCATATATTAAATGCTACAAATATTATTATTATATAACTTGAATATTGAACACTATATACAAATGTACTTAAAGAATATGTTGAGATTCCTGCATAGGTATTTGCATTAGAATACAAAAGTATTTTACTAACGACCAAATTTATTTCTTCATTTATTTTAAGAACATTTTACATTTTTGAGGTTGTTTTATGTATAAGCCTAACTGTGTGTGTGTGTGTGTGTGTGTGTGTGTGTGTGTGTGTGTGGCACTGGGGATGGAACCCAGGGGCCTTCTACCTCTAGGCTACCCTCCCAGACATATTTTATATTTTATTTGGAAACAGGGGTCTCACTAAATTGCTGAGAGCCTCACTAAGTAGCTGAGGTTGGCTCAAACCTGTGTGATCCTCCTGTCTCAGCCTCCTAAACTCGGGGATTACAAGTGTGTGCCACCACTCCCGGCTATCAAAGAATTTTTTTTTCGGGTCTGGGGATGGAACCAAGAGGCATTTGACCTCTGAGCTGCATCACCTGCCCAGTTTTTTTATTCTTTATTTTGAAACAGGGTCTCACTGAGTTGTGTAGGGCCTCACTAAGTAGCTGAGGCTGTCCATGAACTGCGATCATCCGGTCTCAGCCTCCCAAATGCTGGGATTACAAGAGTGGCCACCACGCCCAGTTCAAAGAATTTTTAGAAATAGTCTATTCTTTTTTGAGAAAGTAAAATTATTAAAATATTGAACCAATGAGTAAATTAAACTTCTTAAACATGTCAAGGATCAGGCTTGCCTGTTGTTCACTCTCATGCTCTAACTCACCTTTGTGGCTCTGCAGACCACACAATGACAATTCTAAAATGTCATATCAAGGTCACAACTCTGTTCAAATCGTACTCTAATAATTAAATAAATTCTTACAAGTAAAAGTATAACTATATGTAACAAAAATATTCTGAAATCTACCCTTTACAAATGTAAAGGGATGAGCATTATACTGAGCTCCTTTCTTGACATAGTACCATGCTACTTGCAGGCTGTGCTTACTGGACCTGTCTTCCATTTGCAAATTTTGTTATTTAGTGCAGTGTTTTCTCTAGTAATTGGGAAATCAAGCAAAGTGAAGAATGCTGGTCACTCTCAATGAATGCACAGGAATGTCTCCAAAGGCCCCATGCACAGCCTCTCCTTGAAGCTTATCACACTCATTTTATAGGTGAAGACATTTTGAACAGATTCGATATAAATATTTTTTCTCCACTCTTCTATATCATTATTTAAATACAATTATACTTAATGTTTTCCCCAAACTATGTATACACTCAAGTTTAATAATAGCTATTTTATCCTGTAGTTTTATGGTAATTTAAAGAAATCATAAGAGCTTAAATTAGAAATTGTACTTTAAGTCTAGGGGGATGTTGCTTAATTATATAGAAAATGTCTGGTGTGGTGATACACACCTATAATCCCAGTACTTGTTGAGACAGGAGGATGAAAAGTTCAAAGCCAGATTCAGCAATTTAGTAAGATTCTGTTCCTAAATTAAAAAAAAAAAAAAAAAAAAATATATATATATATATATATATATATATATATATATATATATATATATACTGAGGGTTTAGTTCAGAGGTAAATCCCCTGAGTTCCATTCCTAGTTCCCATTCCTAGTTCCAAGAAAAATGAATTGTAAAACAAAATATTATTTTAATGAAGTTTATTAAGTTCCACTCTTTAGATAGCTTCTCTTTATACAGTGTGTTAAATTAAAAAGATCTATAGATTAAATTTTAAATTCTTATCCTTATATCCTATAGAATAAAAAGGAGGCATTTATGTGGTTAGAATAAACTTTACCTCTATGATCTTCCTCTCATGAAAACTTGCGATATTCTAACTAGAAGGCACACATCCAGCAAGCTCAAATTGAGAGCTGTTCTATGAAATGACAGGTTAGTATCTTCAAAGTTAACAAGATCTTTGAGAACAAGAACAGTTTGACAGAGTAAAGGTGGCTAAGGAGACATGACACCTAAATGTGAACTGTAGTCCTGGATGGGAGCCTGAAACAAAATAGGGACTTCAGGGAGGATGGAATGAAATTTAAATCAACACAGGGGCTTAGTGAACAATAGTCTTCCAATGTCCTGACAGAAGCAATACTCATTATTTAGTTCTAAAACAATGCACCAAAGCAATGCAAAAAGTTATCAGTAGAGGAAACAGTTTGGTCTGTATGTAGACACAATATAATCTGACACTTACTGTAATTATAAAACTATATTAAAATAAATTTCACTGAATAAAAAATATCATTCAGAAAAAGGCCAGTAGATTATACAAGATTATACATGTATCCATTCCCAATAATTGATTTCATTAATGCTTTATATTTTGGTAGAATAAAAATTTAGAGACAAAAAGAGACTTCTGGGAAGATGGCGACCGAGAAAAGCGGGTCTTAAGAGCCCCGCTAACAACTAATCTCCATTACCACAAAATCAGCACCTTTCATAGCCAGAAAACACCATCACCAGAGAAACAAAAAAATCACCAGGCTCCAGAGAGAAAGCGGACTGAGAACAGAGCTCAGAGCCACAGAGGAGATATACCGGCCTCACGCCCAAGGACGCGGCAGCAGCACCATACTGCCGGCGGCAGCGGCGAATTCACCGGAAGGCTATAGCAAGCCGAGGTGAGCCACTGCAGAAGAGCCAGGCGGAATTTCTCGCCGCAGGTAAAATCTAAAGCTCCCAGTGGCTGAGCTCAGCACACGCTACAGGGATTCAGAGTGGAAATCAAAACCAAGAAGAAATACGCCAGCCTCACGGCCGAGGGCATAGCAGCGGCGCCATATTGCCACCGATGGCAGCAGCAGAGAATTCACCGAATCCAGTACAGCTACATCTGCGTACTCAAGAACAGTGAGTCAAATTGCGGGCCACAGAGGAGAAATCCCAGTACTGTACTCCCAGTGGGGGAGTGGCGGTGGCAGAGATATCATACCATAGGAGAACGTGCAACCTGGCACCCCCCACAGTCTAAAGCAGCCTCTATCGACTCTCTGGGTCGGAGACTCTGTGATAAAACCCAGTAAAGGAGTAGTGGGGTCAGAAATACTACTGACTCGAGATCCAGAACACCTTAAGGGAAGTCATAGTGACCCAAGGGAAGAACCCAGAGAAGGCACAAACTTCTGAAATCATGGGAAAGAGGAATAACACTGGAGCAATGAATGCCCACAACCCCACAACATCAGAACCCAATAAAACAGAAAATCAGAGATTTCTAGAAGATCAAATCAGGAAAATAACTGTAGAAATAATAGAGGTGGTTCGAAAAGAACTCAGAGAGAGCCAAAAAGAGATAAAGGATGCGATTAATGAAGTAAAGGCCTCAATTCAAAGCACAAACAACCGATTAGACCACATCTCGCTCTTAGAAGATGATCATTCCAAAAATGAACGCTTAGTTTCTAATCTAGGAAAAAATATCCGACAGCAGGAATCTGATATTGAAGAAATATGGGCCCATTTTAAGAGAGCTAACCTAAGAATAATTGGAATAGAGGAGGGAAAAGAAAGTGAAACCAAAGGGATCAACAATCTCTTCAAGGAAGTAATAGCAGAAAATTTTCCAAACATAGAGCAAGAAGTTGATACACAGGTCCAGGAAACTTATAGAACTCCCTTTAGACAGGATCGGAGAAGAGGATCCCCACGCCACATAATTGTCAAAATGACCAATGTGGAAGCCAAGCAGAGAATCTTAAAGGCAACAAAAACAAAGGGCCAAGTGACATTCAGAGGCAAACCAATTAGAATCACTCCAGACTTCCCAAACCAAGTCATGAGAGCCAGAAGGGCTTGGAGTAACATATTCCAAACTCTGAAAGAAAACAACTTCCAGCCAAAAATTTCCTACCCAGCAAAACTTTCTATCAAATTAGATGGAGAAATAAGAAGCTTCCATGACAAACAGAAACTGAAGGAATTTATGTCTTCAAAACCAGCACTAGAGAAAATACTCAAAGAGATTAACTACAAAGAAGAAATAGGTAACACACACCAGAACCAGAGAAACAAGAGTTTCCATCCAACAGACAACTAAGATTGGTTATCTGTGGAGATTCATTATTTATGTTAGTCTTTTACCTATCTCTAAATGGTATTGTTTGCCTTTATTGTTGTTAATTTTTAGGATGTCTAGTTGGAATATTAATATACCTTCAGATATAGCATTTGGAAATATTTTATCCCATTCTATTAATAACTGTTAACTCTGTTTACATTGTCTTTGGATATACAATATTTTTTTTTATTTTTTAGGGAGTTTGTATACTCTTCTGTTGCCTGTGCCATTGAAATCATATCCAAGAAATCACTGCCAATTTCAATGTTGTGAGGTTTTATGACCCAGATTTTCTCCTAAAAGTTTATAGTCTTAAGATTTATATTTAGGTCTTCTATCTATTTTGAGTTAATATTTGTCTATGGATTAGGTAAGGGTCCAACTTTATTCTTTTCCATGTAATTATTATGTTTCAACAATATTTAGTTAAAAGATTATTATTTCCACCACCAAATGTTCGTGGAAACCTTGTCAAAAATAACTTGACAATATAGGGAAGAATTTAGCTCTAGGCTTGTATTTAACTCCAATGGTCTATATATCTGCCTTTAGAACAGTACTACACTGTTTCAATTATTGTAGCTTTATATGGTTTGAAATCAGAAAATATATATCTTCTAGCTTTGTTCTTTTTCAAGATCGTTTTGGGTATCTAGAGTCCATTTTCCATATTAGGATAGTTTTTTTTTTCTGAAAAATAAATATATAAATATATGATAGTTTCACCTAAAAAATAGAAAAAAAATATTCTCTGGTAAGAAAGAAAGTAAAAGGAAATATTGAAATGTTATCTTTAAGTCATCAAAAGCTTGGTATCAGACAAATGAAACTGTTATGCGAGATTATCATTTTTAATTTTGGATAAATTGCTATAATACTAGATGTCAACCACTAAGCCAATCATGGGAGGGAGGGATGGGGAGAGAATGGGGTGGGGATCGGGTGGGGGCTGACTGGGCGTTGTGTGCATGTATGTCTACAAAAGTTTGTATCCCACTATGATGTATGAATACAGTGCACCAATAAAAAAAATAAAATAAAATAAAAAAATTAAAAAAAAAGAGTAAGACAGTGCTAGTGCTTTATGTCCCCAAAGTTCAGTGTCCAAACACTTAATCCCCAATGAAAACTGGAACCTTAAAAAAAAAATTAGAGCATTGCACTATGCATCAGAATATAAGAAAGAAAAATGGCATCCTTTCTAGGTAGCATTAAGAGAGGATCATAGGAAAATACAAGCTATTTTATGTTTAATAAATAAAGGAACACAATTGTACGCATTTGTATTTGAGCTTCACCTAGAAAGCAAAGATTTTACTTAGGCCACAGGCATAAAAGAGAATAGGATTCAGGGTGTGGTGGTGCACATCTGTAATACCACTACTGAAACAGGAGAATCACAAGTTTGAAGCCAGCCTCCAGCCTCTCCATCCTAGTGAGGTCCTCAGCAACTTAGTCAGACGCTCTTTGAAATTAAAAAAAAAAAAAATTCAATAAATAAAGCAATAGAGCAAAGGGTGCAACTCAAACGTGTTAACACAATAGTCCAGAGAGAGAGAGAGAGAGAGAGAGAGAGAGAGAGAGAGAGAGAGAGAGAGAGAGAGAGAGAAAGGGAGGAAGAGAGAGAGAGAGAGAGAGAGAGAGAGAGAGAGAGACAGAGAGAGAGAGAGACAGAGAGAGAGAGAGACAGAGAGAGAGAGACAGAGAGAGAGAATAGGTGATAAATTGATAGAGGCATTCGTAGGAGGAAAAGATTTCTTTCATACTCAGGAGAAGTCAGTACCTAACATTTCAGTTACTCAGGAGAAGTCAGTACCTAACATTTCAGTTACTCAGGAGAAGTCAGTACCTAACATTTCAGTTTGGGATTTCTGTGGGTCCTTTTCTTAGCTCAGTATAGAAATAAAGAGTCAGAAAACTTGGTTGTGCTGCTAAAGTAGGAATTATTGCACAGTGATAGGAAAACCACCACACTGGAGAAAAGTAATGTGGAGTGCTCAAAAGAGAGACACTGACGAGTTCTGGACCATGGCTCTTATATTTACGTCTTCCTTCTTTATCTTCACAAAGACAAAACAATCTCCAGAAAATACTTTGTCACGGCATAGCTTCTTCAGTACCTGGGTGGCGGGGTATCTGGCACTTCTCGATTCCCCTTGAAGTCCCAGTGTTTACAATACTTTAGGTTCAAATGTTTTCATTTATCTTTGTTGCTATGCCAAGAGCTTGCTTGATGCATGGCAGTACATGAATCATCTAACAGTGATCAAGTCACTAACTTTTTTAAAAAGCTAAAGAACAAGAGTATCTTTCCCATACCTGTAGAGATGGAGAGAGGCAACCAAAGCATACTGATAAAAGAGTCTGCATGTCGGGCGTGGTGTCCCACGCTTGTAATCACCGTGCTTGGGAGGCGGAGACAGGAGGATCACGCAGGTTCGAAGCCAGCCTTGCTGGTGTAAGAGACCCTGTTTCCAAATAAAAAAGTATAAAAATAGGTCTGAAAGTGTAGCCCGGAGGTAAAAGGGCTCCCAGGAACCCCAGTACCACCACCCAAAACAACAAAAAAAAGAGTCTGTACTATTCAGTTTGTTATAATAGAGCGACTTTGAAACACTAGTGATTAGATAATTCAGGGAGGAGGGAGAAGAAGCTGAAAGTACTTGTGTAGAGAATAAAGTTAGTTATTTTTCAACCATTAGTGATACTTCTTTCTTTCCACCAATTTGTAAACACTGACTCCAAAATTTACAGAAGCACTTCATTCTATCCCATGTAGGAATCATTCAGGTCTTATAGGAAATAATTTTGGTATCAACACAATACTTTTAAAATGACTCCTCTTCTGTGTACTGGAAGATATTGGGAAGAAGAGGAAATTCCTTGTAGTAGGTCATGGATTAAACCTGATGGAAAAAAGAAAACAGAGTCACGATGGATGTGCTCTCCACAGGGCTGGACAGCCAGCAGGAAGGAGCCCAGAGAGTGAGCTTCCCCCTGGAGGCAGGGTGTCCTTAAGGTGGGAGAAAATTCCAATTATTGATGGATCCAGGGATGTCACATGAATTAATAAAAAGATTCTGGTATAACACCACACGGAGAACTGAGATACAGGCTGTAGCTACAAAATTTTAAAAGCAGCGAATGATGTATTATCATTTATAATGTCTCACATATCTCAAGTTTCCTGTATCTTTAGCTCAGAAAAGTGATAATCTTATTTCAGACAGACTTTTTTCCTCTTAAAATGTGCTGAATTGAATGATGTGTTTCTTTAGTAAACATTGGTACCGCCACCTTGACATACAAAGGCTTTGAAACTCAGTTGGTCTGATAAGGGAAAAGACATTGAAAACACTCCCTCCCATTTGTGGTCAACTCAAGTGTGGCAGGTGGCAGGTTCACCTGCTCAGCACCATCTGCCGTCTGCTGAAGTTTCTACTCCAAGAGTTTCACACCAGGCCTGTATTTTGGATTTTGAAAACCACTATGAAACAGATGGCTCTCAAAAATGTGAAAAAAGTTACTTGAAAATCTAGATTTGATAAAATTTTTAAAAATGCATGCTCACAAGGCTATAATCTCCACAGTAGTAAAACAACCAAAATTATACTATGGAAAAGAAAAGGGGAAATTGTTTGCTATGTCAGATAAACAAAAATTTTGAAGCACTTATTCTAAATAAAAGGAAGAATAATAAAAGGCAATATGAATAAAATGAATGCACATAAATATCAAGAGAAGTGATGCAAATCCATTGGCATTATGTTATTGCAAATTATAATATTTTAACAGTTTAGAACCCTTCCATTAAAGGATTATAAGTTTAAGAAAAGTAGTAATTTACAGTAAGAAAATCAAAGTGCTTAGTTATTAAATACTTGAACATTGCAATTATGCACATATGAGGATGTCTGTTTCAATTTAACCAGAACCTGTCTTTTATATTTTGCTGTAAATCATTTAATACTTTTATCTTTAATATCCCATATTAGAAGATCTTGAAAACACAAAGAATTGTATCTGGAGATACAAGAGTCTTTCTGCAAAGAAAAAAATTACATATTTAATATTTTATGTGTAATTAAAATTCTTCTTTAGTATTATTTCAGAAATAAGATTCATGGGGTAATTTGGGTCTGCCTGAATTGTGTAAACTAGCCATTTATCAAAATTTTTGTATACTATAATTTATGTGAATAATTTAAGACTCATACTAAACTACTGTCAGAAAGAGAAGAAATTTGGAGACTGACCTTTCTCCAATTTATATAATAAATTTTTAGTAACTAATTTTCTCCTTAATGGAAGAAATATTATTTTTTAATTTTATTTATTTATTTATTTAATTTGTGGTACTGGGGTTCCTGGAAACCCTTCTACCTCCGGGCTATACTCCCAGACCTATTTTTATATTTTTATTTGGAAACAGGATCTCTTAAGCCAGCAAGGCTGGCTTTGAACCTGCACGATCCTCCTGTCTCAGCCTCCCAAGAGCAGTGATTACAAGCAAGCACCACCATGCCCGGCAAAAAATATTATTTGACATTATAAAAAATTCTATTTGAAAAGTATATTGTTCTTTTGCTGAGATTCTTCCTTAGTTTTCTTTAAAAAATTTTATTGGAACATTGTAGTCAGATATCTTAATGGGATAAAAGACTTGTGGAGACATACATACTCACATCACCCTATTAGCCCTTTTTTCTGATTTTACTTGGCACTTTTCTGGATCACTATGATTTTTATGAAATTTTGTCTTCTTGATGCCATATTTTTTTCAGAAGCAATGTCACCCTCCTTTGTAAGTGACAAAATTATACATAGTAGGTAAGTATATGCTGTGCAAAACCTGATTCTTGTATGAGCATGGATGTATGCAGAAATGGCTAACAAAAATGGATTTTATATGAATTATATATGTATAGTTTAGTGTATGTGTGTGGTGAGAACTTTAAAAATATACTATCTAGGCAACTGACAAGCACTAAGTAATGTTTTAAAAACTAGAGTAGACGGGTGTGGTGGCAAAGGCTTGTTTTCCCTGTGCTTGGTAGGCAGAGACAGGAAGATCTCACAGGTTCAAAGACAGCCACACTGGCTTAAGAGACCCTGTTTCCAAATAAGAAAAAGTATAAAAATAGGTTTGGGAGTATAATCTGGGGCTTCCAGGCACCCCAATAACACCAAAAAATAAAAATTAAAAACTAGAGTATCCATGCTGTTTGACAGAACTCCTGAACTCATGAACTCATGCCAACACTCTTGACATATTTAGTTTGAAAAAATTGCCACACTCCCAGACATGTTCTAAATATTTTTTCTAGTAAATGTGGGTTAGCAAGAACTTTTATATAGTCTTCCAGCTGAAATCATTTTTAATTTTTTTAGGTTGTTTTGGATATTATCCTGTGGATTAGCTATCTGCCTTTTTTTTTGTGTGTGTGGGGGCTACTAGGAATGGAACCCAGGGACATTCTACCTCTGAGAAACAGCCCCAGCTCTAATTTTGTATTCTTTATTTTTGAAAAAGGGTCTCATTGAGTTGTGAAGGGCTTCTCTAAGTAGCTGAGGATGTCCACACACCGAGATCCTCCGGTCTCCGCCTCTAGAATGCTGGGATGCTGGGATTCCAAGCATGCCCCACCACGCCTGGTTTAGATAGGGGTGAGGGAATAAATAACAGAAATCACATGATCCTATACCTTCTTGATGGCATGCAAGATGCCTCCCACAAAGCGGTTAATTATGATAAGCTTAAGGAAATCACTCAGGGTCCAAATGAAAACCTAGCGGTTTTTCTTAAATGGTTGCAGGAGGCTTTTACCCTCTATACCCGCTTAGATCCATCTTCTGAGGTAGGCTCAGTAGTATTGGCAACACATTTTATTGGGTAATCAGACCCTGATATTTGTAGAAAATTAAGAAAGGCTCAAGACAATCTTCAAATCTCTATCCGAGATTTGGGGAACATAGCATTTAAAGTTTTTAATTCCAGAGAGGAACAGGCAGAAGTGGAGCGTACACTCCGATTTCGCCAGATGGCCGATTTACAGGCCCAAGCCCTGGTAGCAGCCCTGCGGCCAGCTGAGGATGGTCAGCCTTGGGGTCAATGAGTGCCACCAAGGGGAGGATGACAGCAAAGGCAGCCCGCTCCACCACATGACTCAGTCAGCAGATCAGGACTATGCGCAACTCTCCAGATGTGTGGCCCGTTGGTCCCTTCCTCCATGGCCGGCTGACTCCCCAGAGGGTGCTGGGTCCAAATAAAGCAGCGGTCTCTGATGCACAATTCTCCAGACATGTGGCCCATGGGTCCCTTCTCCCCTGGCTGGCTGATTCCAGGAGGGTACTGGGGTTGGGGCCAAATAAAGCAGCGGTCTCCGATAACCCGGTTGGTGTTTTTACTTCCCTCCTAGACTCCCTAACTCCATTTTCAACCATTCAAGTAATTGGACTTAATTTGCTTCAGCTAGTGAGATATGCTGTGTCACTCCATCACCATTTTCTCCTCTCTCTCTCCCTACATTTCTGTCTGAAAAATTATGCAGAGAAAAACACATTTTTACTTTGAAATATTTCCCAGAAAGCCACCTAAGGAAAGGGAAATATGTCACATATTAACTTAATCTCTTACTTTAGTTCATATAAAATGGTTTTGTTTTTATGCACTATTTTAGAGAATAATTTTAATGTTTATTCAGCATTGCTACTCCCTCTCTATATAAGGTATGCAATCTATATGTAATCTTTTCTTTAATATTATATTCCGTTAGATAGCAAACACTTAACAAATACACAATTAAGTTTCAAAATTTTAAATGTGCCTGAGAAAAATAATATGAGTGGCTTTTATGAATTATTTTCCTTCCATTTGCCTCATGAATTCATTATGTACTCACAGGTAGACATGGACAATTCTCTTACCTTGCACCTATTGAAATAGAGCCCAGGTTATTTAGAAAATTTGCCTATTCAGAGATAAAAATATCCCACTTCAGCCTGAAACATTGTAGAAATTTCTTATTTGTCTAATTTTTTTTTACACAATTGGGTATATTAACCCTTCTAATTTATTTTTTTAAATACTTGGAAATTTTCCAATGGTTTGTATGAAGTTGTTATAAAGTCTCTCTTATTATATTCTATAAAATAAAATATATATAGTAAATTATTTAAATCATTCTCAAATATAAATATTAATGCAAATTCTTAAATAAAATAGGATACTTACTTAAATATTGTTTGAATTGCTGGATAGATCAGGAGCAAGTGACATTTCTTTTCTTTATGCAAATGTGATTCGAAATCAGTAGGTCTATGAATCTTAAAACAGCATCGTAGGCTAAGAAATCTCCCAGTCTTCTCTTCTCAGATAAACAAATAACTTTAAAGGACCACTGGGTTTTTATATTTTTTTTAAACCAATGTCAAATATTATTACAAATATAAACATTTTCCACAAATAAGATTAAAATATCACATAGAAATATAGTAAACCAGGGCTCTAGTGTACTGAACTGTTAATTCTTTTACATATTTTCTCCTAACAATATTTTTGTGAAATTAAATTAAAATTAACTTTTGAAAATATCAATTTAAAGGATTCAAATATGTGCTTTTTAGTTTCAATACTCACAGTACTAATCATATTTCTGCTGACATAAATATTTAGAGGTAATATATTTACTTTTTTTAAAATTGATACATGTGTGGTGGAATACCACAAGTGCACAAAACCAACCAGCCTTGGCTTCACAGACGGGAGTTCAAGTTTCTTTTCTACATCTTGCTAAGTATGTTATACTTGGATAAATAATTTAAAATATTTTTCCTCCACTTTATCAGCTTTAATGGTCATAGCACTATTATAATTATTGTGAAAATCAAATGACAAGATAATTATATCCAGTACACATGCATGGGATATATTACATAGGCAAGAATGAGTTCATAGATTAATTGGTGGATAACCTCCACCTGTCAGCATCAAAGTAACTGTTGGTCTTACTGTTATTTACCAAGATTTGATTACTGTAAATGTTCCCAATTTTTTAACTTTTACTGATGCCTTAAAATTGTATATAATAGTGAGGTTCAACGTGACAGAGATACATGTGCACACAGCACTTGGTATGTTTCCCTTTGGATCTGACCCTGCTACCACTTCTCCCTGTATACACAGGTAAGATTGGTAGTGATTGCTTCATATAGGGAGATAGCAATATATCAACTGTTTCCTTCATTAGCTGTTCTTTTTCCTCCATTCTAGTCCCCTTCCATTATTCAACTGGACTCTCTTCTGATTTTTCTAAGTTCCCTTTCTTGCCTATTTTTTCCTCGCTTTCACTTATGAGAAAAAAAATCAACCCTTGACTTTCTGAGACTGGCTGATCATGTTTACTTAGTATAATATTCTCTAGTTTTATCTATTTTTCTGAAAATGACACAATTTTTTTCTTCATATCTGAGCAAAATTCCATTTGTGTACTTATCATTTTTACGATCCATTCATCTATTGATGAACACTTAGATTGGTTCCATAATTTGACTTTTAAATTTGTTCTGCTATAAATATGTATATGCATGTGTGATTATAGTCATTTGCCTTTAATTTATTGCATATATTCCAAGGAGTGGTATAGATGGGTCATGTGGTGGTTCCATTCAGTTTTTTGAGCAATCTCAATAGTGATCTCTCTCTCCTCTCTCTCTTCTCTTCTCTCTCTCAATCTCTCTTCTCTCTCTCTTCTCTCTATCTCTCTCCCCCTCTATCTATAAATATATGTAGAGAGAGTACTATATATCTATCTATAGATACATATAAAGAAAATATATATTATATATATATAGGAATAGAGGAATACATATATATGTATATATATGTATGAATATATATGTATATATATGTATGAATATATATGTATATATATGTATGAATATATGTATATATGTATGAATATATATGTATATATGTATGAATATATATATATAATGAAAACTAATGTCAAATATTAAAAAATAAAAAATTTTCACATATATGTGCGAAAATATATATAGAGAGAGATTTAGGTATATATAAATCTCTAGATATGTATAGATCTATATATACCTATTTCAAATCTATCTATCTATCTATCTATCTATCTATATTTTATTGAGGTCTTTAACTGATTGGGTGTGGCCAACTCATGATATAGAAGCCAATCTGCTTTTCTTAAAGTCTACTGTCATAAATATTAATCACATCAGCAACTAGACTAATGTTTGAGTAAAACTAGGTATTGTGGCCTAACTAAATAGATACATAAAATTAACCATGTCCATGTAATTACGAGCTCTTTTTCCTATAGAATATTCTAATCTATCTATGGACTAATCAAGAGTGGAAAGGCTTAGGGCTGGGGATTGAGCTTTACTACTGATATATTTTATCTGCCAAATTAGCTGATTATCTCAAGAAAATCCAAATTCACAGGAGAGCCCTGCTGGTTTTCTGAAGAGCATAATGGCCTTAAAAAGCAATAAATGTGTTAAAAATTCTACGAAAAGTTAACACAAAAAAGTGCTAACAAAGTTAAAATTATCCTATGTAAGCACATGCATTGAAAAAGTCACAGAATGACGCTGTAAATTAAAGAAAAAATATTCTGATAAAATATTTAAAAGTTATAATTATGAAAATATGATGGTTGAAATAAAAACTCCATAGATTAATAAAATATCAATATTCTACAATTCTCTTATTTCAGCTTCTCAAATACTGGAATTACAGGCATGCACCACTGCACCCAGTCTGTTTATTATTTCTTACAGAAGTTATATCCTATTATCTGATGCGAGAGACAGAGGCAGAGAAAGACTGTGAAAACATATACAACTAATTCAAGTCAAAAGCATTATCACACAGTTCGATATAAATTACCAAATATCTGTCCTCTTCACACTTTTATAAACAAGCATTTTTAAATGGGGCATCTAGTATTTTTTATAATTTCATTGAGAAATTGTAATTAAATACCATAGTAAGTTTCAAAGTGTTGCATTTATACATGCACACATCACTTGGAGTGATTCAAGACTCTACTAACGCATTTTAATAAATGAGAAAAAACTTTAACCTCAAAGCCAGTAGAAAGAAGAAAATGATTAAAACTAGAATAAAAATTAATGAAATAGGTAAGAAAGAATTTGAAAAATCACATTCTTCTTTTAGTAGTACTTGTGGATACACATGACCTGCACGAACTTCTGAGATTCATTCTGCATTCTAAAAAGCTGGAATTCTAAACTACTATTGCACATCCTTTTTGAATTTTTTCTTCTGCTGTCTCTCTAATTATGTTATGTTGTATTTGTATGAAACCATTATTTGTATATACGTACTTATGAATTGTACTGGACTGGACAATCAAGAATTTTTTGTTGGCTAGTGTAAGGGAAACTAAAATTCTCCACTCACAGATACTCTGTATTTTACTTAGGCCTCTGTAGTTGGAATAAATCTCTGATTATCAATAGTTTTCTAAATTAAACTATTATGCCAGGCCTGCAGCACCACAATTTCCAGTCACTGACTCAACAAGTTCTGTGATCAGTAACACAATTTCTTTTAGAAATCCTTTCTTGAAGTTATTTGTATAACGTTGGCAATTAGAGGAAGAAGGGATTATTTTTAGCCAAAAGAAAAGACAGTATTTTTCTATAATGATTTTGTATATACACTTTCAAACCTATTTTCTTTTCCCATATTAGCAAATTAAAAAACTTGATTGTTTTGTGCATAGCTTATTGCAAAAACTCCTCTCATTTTTATCCTATGGAAAAAAGACCATCAGAATATTAATCATGTTATTTCAGAGCTGTTATATTTTTCAACACATTTATATGGTATGTAGAGACATGATACTATAGAAATCTTCTACCTAGGAAAAGTCAATAACGAATACAGAAACATATTGCTAAGTGTCAAGTTACTTTTCTTTCATAATTAAATCGCAAGAGAGACAGAATTAAATTAATGATAATTATTACAAGGACCTATGCTTATATAAAAGGTTAGAGTACCAATTGTCCAGAAGCAAAAAATACCATTCTTAATTTATTGCTACATAATTAACTTCACTGATATATTTACTGATGTTTTACTAAATTCTTATCTACTATAGTAGATTAGAGAATTTTAATGTTTCCTATTATGATTTTTTTGTGGTAATGAAGATTGAACTCAGAGACCTTAACCTCCAAGATACATCCCCAGTTCTATTTATTATTTTTATTTTAAAATAGGGTCTTACTAATTTGCATAGGGCCTAAGTAGCTGAGGCTGGCCATGGACCTGCAATCCTCCTATCTCACCCTCCCAAGTATTGGGACTACAAGCGTGTGCTACCACACCTGGAAAATTATGATTTCTTGGTGGGAATGAACTTAGATATAAAGGGAGTCAGCTTTGTGGTCAAAAGGCTTACTTCATGACCTGTATCATGAGGAAGGTGTTCTGATGCTCACTTTTATTGAACACTCTAATAAATTTCTATACATTGCATAATTGCATCCTAAACTAATTTTTAGGCTGATTTGGATGGGAGATTTATAAACAAAATTTATATAAACTAAAGAATAAAAACAAATGAAAATTTTGAGGTGGTAGGATACAAGGTGTCTAAAATTGGTCCCCGGAAAAGAGGACCAATATCAGAGTCAAATTTGGTAGTTCCAGCTAGATGTGGTCGTACATACCTGTAATTCTAGTACTTAGGCTGAGACAAGAGTTTTGAATCTTTAAGGCCAGCCTTAGCAAGTTTTTGAAAGCCTCAGTAACTTTAAAAAAACACTTTATTTCAAAGTGAAAACTAAAAAGTTCTGGGGTAATGTTGAGAAGTAGAATGCCCCTCATTTTAATCCCAAGTACCAGAAACACACACAAAAATGTGTTGGCCCAAAATACTTTATCAGAGAGTAATGAAGAGTATGTCTAAAATAAGTGGGTGTTGTGAAATCAATAAATTCCCAGATTCTTTTGCCATTTATACTGTACCTTTTTGCATATTAATGCATCATAATTATACACCAGAGTGATATTTAAAATATTTAAAATAATAATATTTAAAATACATCACTTGTTCTGATTTTCTGCAGATCCCACCTCATTTCCCTCTTCTTCTTTTTCTATACATTCTAGTGGGATTGATAGTGATACCTTCATTTATGAGCATACCACTATTATTTTATGTTTTCTTCCTTAAGGCTTTTGCCCCTCTCCTCTATCCCCCAATTCTTCCACTAGTCTACTGTTCTTTCTCCTCTTATATCTGAAGTCCCCCTTCTATTATATTTACCTTTCACTTTCACATATGAAAAAACTATTTTTCAAAAAATTATGCCAGGAAAGTAAGATATCCAAATGCAGACAAAGATCATAGGCTATTTCTCATTAATAATGGAAATCAAATAAAAATGAACTAATGACTTGAATGTAAGATTTGAAACTATAAAACTACTAAGGAAAAACATTGGGGCAAACATCTGTAGCATTGGGATGGCCCAGGACTTTGTAAATAAGACTTTAAAAACATAGAAAACAAAAGCAAACATAGACTAATAAGATTACATCAAACAAAAACTTCTACATATCAAAGAACAAAAAAGAATACAAGGTCAAGAGAAATTTATAAGAACTTCAAATACTCAACAATAACAAGAAGTATCATAATGTAAATATGGACAATAATCCTAAACAGACATCTCTCAAAAGAAGCATACAAATGGCCCAGTATATAAAAAATATGTTCAACATCACTAACCACCAGGTAATTATGAATGAGAAGTAGACAGATATTAGCTCACTCCAGGAGGATTCCTACTGCTAAACATCCTAAAGATAACAGTACTGGCAAGGATGTGCAGAAAAGGTCTTTTTTGCACAGTGTGGGTTAGAATGTGAATTAGTACAACCATTATGGAAAATAGTACAAACAACCGATTAGACCACATGGAGAATAGAATCTCGCTCCTAGAAGATGATCACTCCAAAAACAAACGCATAGTATCTGATTTAGAAAAAAAAATCTGACAGCAGGAATCTGACATTGAAGAAATACTGAAGGAGGGAAGAGGGAGGGAATTTGGGGAGGGCTAAATGAGTGACTTGTACATGTATGCCTCTACCATCTTCTACTCTTTTAAGATGTATGACTACAATGGACCAATAAAAAATTTTTAAATGATCAATCTAATTGTAGACTACATTCTTATGTGAGAGTATAAAGCATAAAGTAAAAATAAATAAATCTCCAAAGTGAAAACAAAACAAGACATAATAATTGTTGAAGGAGATAGAAATGTTGAAACTGTCTCAAATAGCATATTATATATCTGTGACAAATGTTACTTCATTAATATGTATGTTATGATTTTTATATCAGTTTAAGCTAAATGGAATTATTTTACTTTTCATTGAATGAATAATAATTGTATATATGTAATATAATGTGAGGTTTTGATCTATGTATGCATTCTATATTTAATCAAGCTGATTAACACATCTATCATTTCCTGAACTTTTTGTGTTTAGAATTTTCTAGAAAATTTTAAATGCCCCATATTACCGCTGTTGTTAATATAACTATCATTATCACTATTATTATTATCATATTTTAACTGTGGTTACCAGGCAGAACAATATCTCACTGAAACTTATTTCTCAATTATGAGTCATTGTGTTTGTTGACCAATATTTATATTTTCCTTTTTGCTTTCCCTTTCTTTACCCACAAAATCTAGCAATGGCCTTTCTATCCTGTGTTTCTGTAAGACTAATGCTCATATTTCACATATAAATAACATAGCACAGTAACTGACTTTCTGTTTTGAATTTTATTTAATCCTTGTTGGTTTAAGTTTTATTAATGTAATTAGAAGACATAGCAAATTATATATGATCCATAGCATTTTACAGAATCCTGTGATTAAGAATAAAAGATATTGAGTTAATAATTGTCCATGGCTTTAATTACCTAGATGTTTAAAAGTCATTTAATTAAATGTTTGCCCAAAGTATCTGACATTAAATTACCTTTTTCTTTTGAGCTATCTGAATGATAAATTATTTTTACTTAATTTGGTGATTTTATATTTATCACAGGCCAGTTGGCATCTGATTATTTCTGCCTAGATAATTAGGATCTTAGCCCTTCCAAACACTTCAAAATAAATTATTTTTCTGACATTCAATCAGTAAAGTATAGCTTTTTAATCTTTTATTTATTTTATAATAGTTTTTTAGTTTATTTTTTCTCTGAACTCAATTATTAATGCTTTATTTAAAATTTCTCATCTACAAAATTTTACATGGTTGAAAGATTTTTATTTCTTCTCTCATAATTTAGAAGTGAACTGTTTGATTAACTAACCTGTAGTTTTATGTGGCTATGTATACTTAATATCTAATTATTTAAATTATTATAATTTAGTAGAAATAATCTTTCAGTTGCCTTAGTCATATCTCGAGTGTTCAGTAATCACAGGTGGCTGTTCCTACATTTCTAAGGAGAATAGAATGCGGATTTTATTTAATTTTAGATAGTTAATTAGTTATTGTACTAGGGATTGAACTCTGGGTGTTGTACCTCTGAGCTACTTTCCAAGCACTTTTATTTATTTATTTTTGTTTTGAAATGCAGTTTCACTAAGTTCTTGAGAGTAGAGGTGCATTGCTAAGGCTGTCCTTGAATCTGAGATTCTCTCTCAAGCTCCAAAGTACTGGGATTATAGGTGTGCAGAACTACACCAGGCTATTTTGTAGAAATATATAAATGTGTCTTTAATTGTGGACAGACCTGTATCAAAACACTGTTCCAGAATAAGTCTTATCTTTAAATAGAACTTTTAAGTTCTCAAAGATAAATCTGAAATCTTGCACATTATTGCATATATACTTTGTATTTTAGACTTTTGCAATATGTCAACCTAAAATGGAATAATTTAGATAGTTCTTTTTTAGATAATGATTACAATATCATTTAAAGCAACTGATAAGTAAAATATATATAATTTTTTAGAAATTCTGATACAAATTGAAATTTTTTGCATGTTTTTATTAAAAATAAAAATTGTGTACATGCTTTTTACATTAAATGATTCTTTCTATTCAATTATTGTTCAATGAATTATTTCTACAGGAATAAATTGAGTAATACTCAAGTGGTTGATAAGATAATATGAAATAAAGTAACACTTCTGCCTTGTTTTGTATCATTTATTTGTTCATTTTAATTTTTCTTGAGGAGATGATGGCTCTTTTAAAAAATGTTGAGACAATCTGATATTTCAGTGAGCTAAATGGAAAAAAGGTCACAACTAATTTGATGCTCAAATTTACTTGCAAATAATAGGGCACAGTGTACCCAACACAGTGATCTGCATATTATTTTATGTTAATTTACTTTAGAGATATTTCAAATATGTGTCTGAATGCAAAGGCAGAGTATCAGAAATGCATTTCCGAGAACAAATTCAAAGTGGTGATAGCCTCCCAACTTCTTAGAAAATTTGGTAGAGAGATTCATAGTATGATTTTGCCCACCACACTGGTTGAAATGTAGGCTCCTTCTTATATTGATCACTGCAGAAGACTGTAATGTCATATATTTCAAGAGAGTCTGCATAGTACAAAGCTCTTAGATCTTATGTTTCATTTTAAGGTTGGATGAGCAATATTATCTTTATGCACACAGACTTATTTACTGTGAATTGAGTGCAATCAACTAGTAAAGGTGTCTTTCAAAGAAAGGGAGAGGATAACAACCAAAGCAGTCTCTAAGTTGTGGACTCCAGTGGCAGATAAACCAACACTAATAGAAAAAGTACCAGCTGGGAGGTTCAGAAAAAAGCATCAGTAGAGTACACATATGGGTATATTTCTTTGAAGCTAAAGGCTGGGCTTATGAATATTTTGTGTTACTTTATTATAAGTGACTGATGTGGACCTTCAGGAAAATTTACACTGGTTAGCTAGAAATTATCCCGCAGAGTACATCTGTCAGTATTCATCTCAATGACAGAGTAGTTTTCTTTCTGAAAATTCTTAGATAATAATTTGGCTGGTCTTTCATAGCCTTTCTTTCATGTGTCTATTACATGTTATCATGTCATGTCTATACTTTCTAGGTAGAAATTGAGTCTAAGTACTTTCTGTGAATAAAATATATTTAAGTGAAATATTGTTAGAGAAATTTTAGATCACAGCATAATATCATAGTTGCATGATATCATAAACTATCTGAACAATAAAAAGCAATAGTTTAGATATTAAAATATTAAGATTTGAACACTTAAATAATATATATAAGCAAAAAGATGAATTTTTATAGAGTTTTGAATTGGAATAAATACAAACAACTCTTTATTAACTAAGTCTTATTATATACTTAAACTCAATTTTTTTCTAGATTAGTAATGACATACATTTTATTTTATGGACTATTTTGGCTCATTATTTCCAATTCCTGTGTGAGAGAAAAAATTTACTTTGAAGATTTTTAGCAAAGAAATGTGGGTGGAAATAAATTTTGCCAAATTTAGGTATTTAACTGATTGAAATTTTCTTCTTATTTAAATTTATTTTACCTAATGTACAAACATATGAATTGCACATCTTTATTGTTCATCATGTGATATATAAAGAACTGCACGCAATGTATAATGTTTAAATCGGGTTAAGAATATTAACATCCCCAAACATTTATAATTTTTGGCAAAACATTCAAATTTCTTTTACCTTTTTGAAATTCATACTATATTGCATTTTATGTAGTTATTCTACTATGGAACACTACACAAGTACTTCTTATTTCTTTCTAACTGCATCTTCATACTCATTAATCAGCTTTCTCCTATTGCTCCCTCTCTTCTATTATCCCCTGAATCTGGTAAGCACCATTCCACTCTTAACTTTTATGAGGTCAACTTTTTATAGTTTACATATAGAAAGACCATGAGGTACTTGTCTTTCTCTTTCTGGCCTATTTCATATAACATAGTGATCTTAATTTCCATTCATATCATTGAAAATTGCAAGATTACTTATTTTTAATGGCTGAATAATATAGCATTAGATATTTGTACCATTAGATATTTGTCTTTTTTTTTTTTTTTGCTATGCTGGGCCTGGAACCCAGGGGCATTCTACCTCCAAGCTACACCCCCAGCCCATGTTTTTACTCTTTATTTTGGAACAGGATCTTACTGAGTTGCAAAGGACTTCGCTAAGTAGCTGAGTCTGTCCATGAACTGTGATCTTCCTGTCTCAGCCTCCCAAATGCTGGGATTAAAAATGTGCGCCACCATGCCCAGATTATGTACCACATTTTCTATATTTATATATCGGCTGATGGAAGCTTAGGTTAAGTACATATCTTCGTTATGGTAAATAGCGCTGCCATAAACATGGGACTGTAGACATTTCTTCAGCATACTGATTTTCTTTTGTTTCAACTTATACTTAATATTGGGGTACGTGGATCATATGGCAATCATATATTAAATTTTTTGAGAAATTCCAAACTGTATTCTGTCATGAATGTACTAATTAAGAGTTTCCACTTCTAAACATCCTCATCAGCATTGTTCTTGTTTGTATTTTCAATGATTGCCATTCTAATTGGAGTTAGGTGAAATCTCAGGATGGTTTTGACTTGAGTCTCTCTGATTGCTAATGATGTTAAACATTTTTTCATACATTTACTGGCCATTTGAATTTCTCCTTTTGTGAAATGTTTATTTAGTGTACTTGCCCTTTTTTTTGCCATACTGGGGGTGGGTTGGAACCCAAGGGCATTCTACCTTTGAGCTACACTCCCAGCCCTATTATTTATTTTTTTATTTTGAAACAGGGTCTCAATGAGTTTTAAAGAACTAAGTAGCTGAGGCTGTCTGTGAACCATGATTCTTCTGTCTCAATTTCTCGAACGCTGGGATTACAAGTGTGTGGCACCTCCCCTAGCTTTCACTTGCCCATTTTTTTATTGGATAATTTGTTTTCTTAGTGGTAGGTTTCTTGAGTTCTCTGTATATTCTAGATATTAGTCCTCTGTCAGACGAATAGTTGGCAAAACTTTTTCCCATTCTGTCAGCTCTCTTTTGAGGTTCTTGACATTTATTTATTTATTTATTTATTTATTTATTTATTTATTGCTGTACAGAAGACTTTGGCTTTAATGCAATCCCCCTTATTGAATCTACTTTTAATTTCTTACACATTTGAGGTTAGTTGCCTATGTGTTGAATTTTTGAACCTCTGCCTTCTTCAAAAAGCTGCAAGGTCTCTGATCTAATTTCTAAGTCTTTGATTCATCTTGAATTGATTCTTGTACAGGGTGAGAAAGTCAGCTTTATTTTCATTTTTCTGCATATGGTTAACCAGTTTTGCCAATACCATTTGTTATAAAGGCTATTTTTCCAATGAATGTTTTTGGCCTCTTTTGTCAAAAATCAATTGGCTGTAAATGTGTGGATTTGTTTCTGAGTATTTTATTCTGCTTCACTAGCCTATGTGTGTGCTTTTGTGCCAATACTGTGTTATTTTTTTTACTATGGCTTGTGATAAAGTTTGAAGTCAGGTGTTGTGATGTTTCATGCATGGTTCTTGTTGCTAAGAACTACTTTGGATATTTTGAATTTTTTGTTGTTCCAAATAATTTAAGAACTAATTTTTCTTTTTTTCTTTCTTTCCTTTTCTGTCCTTCTTTCCTTTTCTTTCTTTCTTTCTTTCTTTCTTTCTTTCTTTCTTTCTTTCTTTCTTTCTTTTCTTTCTTTCTCTTTCTTTCTTTCTTTCTTTCTTTCTTTCTTTCTTTCTTTCTTTCCTTCTTTCTTGCAGTACTGGGGATGGAACTCAGAGGCATTCTTACTCCAAGCTTTACCCCAACCCTATTTTTATTTCTTATTTTAAAACAAGGTCTCACTGAGTTGTAGATATACTCACTAAGAAGCTGAGGCTGTTCCTACACTGTGATCACCATGTCTCAGCCTTTCAACTGCTGGGATTGTAAGCATGTACCACCAAGCATGGCTCAAGGACTGATTTTTCTGTTAGTGGGAAACGAACTTTGTAATTTAATAGGAATGACATTGAATGTGTAGATCACTTTTGGAAGGATGACCATTTCGATGATATTTATTCTGCCTATCCAATAACGTGGGAGATCTTTCCATCTCCCAAGGTTTTCTTTGATGTCTTTTTCCATGTTTTATAATTTTCTTTGAAGACGTCTCTTACCACCTTGGATAGGTTTAATTCTAAGTATTTTATTTTTTACTAATTCACATTCCCACACAACCAGGTTTGCTTCATGGACCTTAATTTTTTTTTTTTTACTTTTCTGTATTTTCTGTCCAGTTCATTTTTCTTCAACTCATACTGGAGATAGAAACTACAGTCTGACAATTATTGATTTATTGCAGTTTTACACATGCATAATAAGTCCCACCAAGTACTAGTTTTCCCAGAGAAGAAATTTCACAGGCCTCTTTAAAAGGATGTCATCTGAGGTTCTTCTATGATGACTAAAATGTACTTAATCAAGAATATGTGGTTGGATAAAAAATGACTACTGCAGGATGCAGCACCTCTCAGTAGCTTTAACAAAAAAAAGTTCAACTACTGAGAATGCAGCATCTTGAGAAAAAAATAAAATAAAATAAAATAAACAAAGCAGCAGAAGATACACACTAACCAAAACATAAATGGGAACCACAGGGGAAGGAAATTCAGTATTCTGAAAATGAGATCTACTGCAAAAAGCCTGAGCGCATGACTGACCTGGTCTGGTGGCCGGTGTCTTCTGAGGCCACAGGCCTGAACCACAATTTCCAGCTTCAGCTCTGCAGACCCAAGAAGTTCTGACAAGAAATCAAAGAATTTAAAGTGCACAAAGCAGCAGCATTGCTCTGATATCCTAAGCCACCAGAATCATGCCCCAGGGGCACAGAAAAAGATCCCAAAGCCTGTTTGCTCACCAGAGGTGGCACCCGCAGTAGCACACTGCATTCAAGAGACCTGGTCCACAGGACAGTAAGGTACTAGCATTACATTATTTGTTACTCAGTGGAAGACTTCCCAGATCAGCTGCATGGATGGACCAACCTGGCAGCCCATCAGGGAGGTAGTCCAGTTAGAACCTCTAGAGACACAGGATAGGCCCATAGTACTCAAGGCATGGACCTGTACAGTATCACAGGGGTCACTCCAAGACTACACAGGACACCCTCTGCTGGGGTGGTAGGGAGGCTCAGGCCCAGCGTGGGAAGGTGAAGAGCACAGGGCCTGAGACTGCAGAGCCCAAGGTGGAGACGATAGAGCCAGAGCTGGTTATGGAGCCCAGGGTTGGAGGGGACAGATCCCAGGGCTAGAGGATGCAGAACAAAGTGGTGGGAAGTGCAGAGCCCAGGGTGGGGAAATGCAGAACCCTGAGTGTACATGGGGCTCATTAACAGTGACACTCAACACCCTGACACATAAGCACAAAGATGTCAGAGGTGAGAAACACTCATAAAGTGGGTCCAAAAGCTGACAATAGCTTGCAGAGAAAATAAGAGATATTGGAATATATTCCAGAATCTACCATAGTGAACAAATATGTAGATATTATACGGGACTGGGACGTGTATATGTAAATTAGCAGGAATGCTTTTTTTATCTCTCACTGTCATTACTTCTTTTTGTTCTTGTTCTTGTTCTTTTTCTTCTGTATTTTCCATTTTTCTTTTGGTTGTTTTGTTTTTCTTTGATTTATAATTGTAAGTTTTAGTAACTTGTTTTGTTACTTGTTGCAAGTTTGTTTTCTCCCTTTCCCATTCTTCTTACAAACTTCCTTCTTCTAGCCTATCTGCTCTCTTCTCTCAAAACTTTTATTCCCATACTGTATCTCCTTGTTTTATATTCAAGCTAGTTCATATCTTCATACCTAAGTAATCCATACTAATTATAAGAATCCTATCTAAACTTCTTTCATTCTCAACTAAATACTACATTATTATACTTAAATTCTTAATCATATTTTCTACTTTGCCCAACTCTATACCTGTAAAAACAGCTCTTCCCCCCTTACCCAACCCTATCCTTTGAAACAAGCACTGATTAACCATTCATGAACCTGCCAACACCTCTAAATTCCTACTGCTAAGATTGGATCAGAGAGATTACCTAAGAGTCACACAATAAAAGAAGATGCCAAGACATCAGAAAAAAACAAGTCCAAGAATCCTAAAATTATCAGAACTAGAAACAGTGAGGAAATAAGGGAAATCACAAAGGCTGACCTACAAGAAATGCAAGAAGAAGAATTCTGATCTTCAACATAATGAAATGCCTCAGTAAGTGTACAGAAAATGAAGGAAGAAATGAACACATAAAGAAAGAATCAGAAATAGGTCTGAAATGAAATGAGAGTCAATAAATGAAATGAAGACATCAATAGAAAAAAGTTCTGGAAGACTATTTGAAATGTAAAAACAGAATATCACTGTTAGAAGACAATTTATTCAAAACCAAAATCACAGTCAATAGCATACAGAAGTCATTACAGCAACAAAACCTAAATATAGGAGAACTATGAGATGACATGAAATGTCCTAACTTATAGATAAAAGGCATTGAAGAAGAAATAGAGGCACAGACCAGAGGTATTCACAATCTCTTCAGAGAAATAGTTTCAAAGAATTTTGCAAACATAGAGACTTGGACATACACGTACAGGAGACATACATAACACTATTAAGACAAGATCAAAGAAGGACCTCCCCATGCTATGTAATAATCAAAATAGAGGCTAAGAAAAGAATATTAAAAGCAGTGAGAACAAAAGAATGAGTGACATACAGGGGCAAAACAATAAAATCATCACAGACTTCATAACCCAAGTCATGTATCCCAGGAGAGATTTGTATGATGTCTTCTAACAGTTTTATTCTGTTTTCCATTTTATCTAATCTTTCAGAATTGCTGTTTGTATTTCTTATCTTTACTCTTTTATTTTTTCCAGGTCTTTTTCTGAATCTTTCTAAGTATCTCAATTTATCTTTCATTTCCTGTACACTTACTGTGAGGCCTTTTATCATATTGAATATCAGGATTTGGAATTCTCCTTCTTGCATTTTTTGTAGATCAATATTCATGATTTCCCTTATTTCTTCACTGTTCTTAATTCTCATATTTTCAGAATTCTTGGGTTTGTGTTTCCATTGTCTTGGCATCTTCTTTCTTTTTGTGTGTGAGTCATTATTAATAGGTGCTGTTTCAGATACTTATTATGTCTGTTCACTATAGTAGATTCTGGAGGATTTTCCAATATCTCTCATTTGCTCTGTAACCTTTTGTCATTTTTTGACTCACTTTATGAGTGTTTACACCTCTCTCTCTAGCCCCTGACTGCTTTGTGCTTAGGTGTCAAGGTGGAAGGTGTCACTGTAAATGAGCTTCCTGTAAGTGTAGGGATGTGTTTTCGTTTTTTTTTTTTTTGTTATTGTTGTTCGTATGAATATTTGCTGTTTGTTTTCTTCTCAAAGAGCTGCTTTTTTAATAGTTGATTTTTGTTTGTTACAGCAACTGAGATAGTCTGTGTCCCACAAGTCTCCATTTTCTTCTCCTTCCTACATGGTTTATTTATATTAAATTTGAGATGACAGGAAAAAAAGGTGCCAATGTAATTAGGGACTATTCAACATGTAGTGCTATTACCCTCAGAGGGAATTCTGGAGAAAGTATCTGATGTTTAAAACACATTTTTAATATTTTGCAATACTACATAGGAATATAGAGGAAGAATTTGGAGGACAGATGTTGCTTCCAGGGATTGAAAATACTTCCCTAGAGAGAAAGTGAAGTAAATAGGGAAATAATTATAACTACATCTGGCCTATAAATCTCCATAAGTAGTTGAGAATTTATTTTCTTAGTACATAATTCTGAAAACTGTTTAGTGAAGAAATGAGCTTTTCTCTAAAGGGCCACAGAGCAAATATTTTAGTATGGCTACTCATGTATTTGCTATTTAAGCCATTTTATTTTATATTTTTGAGTAAAATGTGCATGAATCAGGCATACATTCAAATGATTTATAGACAAAATGATGTATAAACTTTGTTGAACACATCCACAAACACCACATATTGAATTTTATTCGTTTCAAGAACCTTAGGTTGCCTACTTCTGATTTAAAAAGTGGGCCTATAAATTTTATGAATTGAAAATAAGAAGGAAGAACATTGCTACACATCTGACAGATAAGATAAAAACTTCAGTTGTGTCAGGGAGGAGAGGAGAAAAGGGAGGAAGAGATAGAGGTAACAACACCAGGCAATGAAGCAGGAGAACCAGGCCTGTGGAAAAAGTGGTAGAAAAGGATGTTTGCTGTTTTACATAGTAGCAAAAGTATGGTCAATCATCCAATTTTATATTACTTGCACAAGTGCTATTAAGTTGCTCCAGCTCCTAAACATTCAGTAATGTTTTCGTCAACCAGTTTACTACAAAAGATAATTTTAAATAGTTTTGTTTTTTTATTGGCTTATATTGGAACTGATAAGAAATAGCAACTGGTTTTTATGCATGATTGGGGTAGATCAATAAAGACAAAAATTGTATTGTTCAGATAGTGAGAGAAATAAGTCCTTTGGACACTGGTAACTGAGAGCCAGTAAACTTGACAATGTTAAGTACTGGAGTCGATAAATAATTGTTAATCTGAAATGAATCTACATATAAGAGAAGCTCAATTCTAAGTAAGTTAATATCATAAGACTATTTCAAAAACTACAACATAGTCACATGCTTACACACTAGGTTTTAAGGAAAGGTTTTTTTTTTTTTTTTTTTTTTTTGGTGGTACTGGGGTTCCTGGAAACCCTTCTACCACTAGGCTACACTCCCAGACCTATTTTATATTTTTATTTGGAAACAGGGTCTCTTAAGCCAGCACAGCTGGCTTTGAACCTGCATGATCCTCTTGTCTCTGCCTCCCAAGTGCAGGGATTACAAGCATACACCCCCATACCCAGCTGAAAAGGTGTATTTTAAACAGACCAAATAATGCTATGTAAAAATATGAATCAATCACTATAACTCACTGTCGGGGCCCACTCGGCTGTACCGAAATGGCACCCAGGCTTGTTGCCAGCGTGGATTCAAGATGGCGCCTAGGCTTGCAGCCAAGTCATGAGACTCACAAGATGGACGTCTCCTTGAGCATGCGCAATGTGCCTTGCTACGTGCCTGCAGAATGATCAGTGACGCAGCACCTCATGCTACCACCAGCCTGCCTATTAGAAAGTCAGAAGTGTGCATGCCCTAGCCGTGAGAAGCTTGGGGTTGGTAGGGAATAGAGGGAGGGATTTTGATGCTGATATATATTGTGCTTGTTGTACGCATTGTCAGACATATTAAGAGACATATTCAGAGGTATTATGAAGAAGAATTAAGGATCCATTAAAGAAGAATTCATATTTCCGCTGAAGAGGTGTCTGTGTCGTTCCCTAAGCCCCTGCGGGTTGGAGTCTTAGGGGACGATAACTCACTATCAGGCATGAGAAGAGGAGAGAAAGTATAGGTATGCTGTAAAGAAATAGACCAAATAATGTTATAAGCATATGTAAATGTACCAGTATCAATATCACTATCATGTGAATTGACAATGCACCAAAAAACAGTATAAAAAGATAAATAAAATGTATATTTTGTTGTATTATTTGCTAGAAATTACATTGTAATTATGCATAGCAATCTAAAAATCAATGTTTGCTGTATCTGATCCAAAAGTTGACTTAAAGAGATTACTACTGTAACTTTCCTTCTTTATTATTGCTTTTTCTATTATTTTATTAAGCAATTGAAATTCTTAATAAAGATCTAGGTGATTTTGTAATTGTAAAATTATTTACAGAACTTTCTCATATCCCAGAAAGCTTGAAAATCACTAGATGTGATTAAATGTAATTTGAATTAAAAATTACCTACTGTTTCTGTGACCTATCTTATGTTGCTTTGTGTTCAGGGTCATTAAAGTGTTAATCGAGTACAGAACACTGTGTGGCAGAGAAAGTGCAGCTGTCAAAGAGAAAATCAGTCTGTATTAGAGAACTACAGGGTCACTAATTAAAAAGTCAAAATTTTAGATAACATTAGAAAGTTTTTAGTCATATTCTTATACTTCATAAGAGAAAGTATGACAAAAGACAATTTTGAGACACTTGAATAAAATATTACATACCAAAAATACTAATTAAAGGCAATTCAGATTAAATGTCAAAAACAATTCATACATATGAAGAATGTTCCTCTATAGAGAAAATCCAATGTGCTGAACATGCTTGAACATCGGAGGGTAAAATAAACTTTTAGAATAAAATTAATGAGATCCTGCGGAATCAAAAGAAATAAATTATTGAATGAAATTTTATTTATCATGAGCACCCAATTCTCAATGTATTTCCTACAATAATGACATCAGTGCTCAAACATCATTCATGCATCCAACAAGTATTTATGAAACAATGAATGTGTATAAAATCCTACATATATCATTGAGCATGAATCAGGAAACAAAATAGACTAATTGCCTATATTATGAGGTTCATATTTTTTGGTGGTGATATTGAAATAGACTTTATGGAATAAATATTTCATACAATGTCAGGTGTTGAAACATCTCACTAAGAAAATATATAATACAACAATTGATATAAAGTGGTGAAAAAGAAAGATGCTGTTTTACATGAGGAAGTTGAAGGCAGAGAAGTCTTCCTGGTAATAGTTAACTAGAAATCTTAATGGAGAAGATCTTTGTGGGTATCTCCAGGCAAATTAGCAGCATGTCCAAAGCCCTGAGTTATGAATCTGATTGATGAATTTGGAAGCAAAAAGAAAGTTAAGAAACTATGAAGCTCCATAAATCATTATTAAACACATAATAAATGAATGAAGAGTAAAGATAGATTCTATAAATAGAATTTAAGAAGCTAACAAGAAGGCAATACATGAACAACAAACTGATGGTACAAAGCTTCTAGGTTTCTTACAACTTTTCAAACAAAAAACATGACTTGGGCAATGTTCCATGAGCACACAGAGCTGTCAGAATTTTTTTGAGCAAGGATGCAATATGGAAAATAAATACTTAGAGATTATTTTTGCAGTTCAGTGAAATGCAAACTAAAGTGCAGAAGAAATAATCAATGTGGTCATTTATATGATACTAAAGTTGGTGAGATATATTAACATGATAAGAAGATGGTGCTATCAATCTTTCTTCTTATGGGAAAATATACCTGTAGATTTGTAAGTTTCTTAGGAGAACATAAAAGTTAGTGAGATTAATTCCTAGCCAAATCCCTAGCTTAAAACAAGTTCATACATCTTACTCCATTTCTCTTTGTATTTAAGAAGAACACAATCTTTCAAGATTATTATATGAGTTAGATTGAAATTAAACTCTAAGGTTAAATTGGAAGCAAAGAATAAATGGTCATATATCATTTCCAATAAGGTACTTTCAAGAGATTTCTCTTTTAATATTTACTAACCAAACCAGGAAAATAGTATGGAGAATCCTCAGAAGAATAGGAATAAACTTACCATATGATCAAGCTTCGGAATATCTATCCAAAAAGTGAAAACCAAACTAGCAAACTAATGTATGCATATCTATGTTCATAGAATGCCCCTGAGTTCCATCTCCAGTACCACAAAACAAAACAACAACAACAACAACAACAACAACAACAACAAAATAGAGTGAGAGTATAGCTCAGAGGTAAAATACCCCTGGTTCAAGCTCTAGTACCACAAAAACAAAATATTTCAGTACTCTATTATATAATGATATTTTTAAAAATTTTAACTTTTTGACTGGTGTGGTAACTTGTAATCCCAACATTCTGGAGGCAGAGACCAGAGAATCACAATTTGAGATCAGCCTCAACTACTTAGCAAGGCCCTTCAGAACTCAGTGGACCCTGTTTCAAAAATAAATAAATAAAAAGAATAAATTATTAATTTACTGATTTTAGACATTGCACACAGAGACATTAAAAAAATAAAAATTAGTAAAAATTCTCTATTTTTAGAGAAAAAAAATGAAATGTACGTTACCAGAAGGTAGGGCTTAATTTACCATGAACATTATAAACTAGAATTTAGATGGAAGTAAAGTTGATAAGTCTAAAATATATTCCATTAAAAATGTTCAACTCTTTTATAATTTCACTTCAATAAATATCTTTTAGCTGGATGTGGTGGCACAAGCTTGTTATCTCAGCATTCAGGAAGCTGAGACCCGAGGATCATAGGTTGCAGACAGCCTCAGCTACTTATTGAGGCTCTTTCTAACTCAGTGAGACCCTGTTGCAAAATAATCAAAAATAGGGCTGGAAGTGTAGTTCAGAGGTAGAATTCCCCTGGGTTCCATATCTAGTACAAGAAAGAAAGAAAGATGAAAGAAAGAAAGAAAGAAAAAAAGAAAGAAAGAAAGAAAGAAAGAAAGAAGGAAAGAAAGAAAGAAAGAAAGGAATATCTTTCAATAATATACCATGTTTTCTCTTATGATAGCAGTCACTGTTTTTAAAATAACCCCAAAGAATAGTGAAAAAAAGAGGAATTTCTGTTTAATTAAATTGCCAGAGTAGTGTAACAGCTCAAATTTTATTTAAAATTTTATTTAATCTCAAATTTTATTTAAAAAATATGAAACCAAGTACAGAATATGCTTATTACCACTGTAGTTTTTATGACACACACTTATAATTATGAATTAATCCAACACAGCAAAGCAGCATCCCATTCCTGTCATCACATTGTAAATTATTAGTTCAGTTTTTATGCTCATGGCACAGGAAAAAAAAAAAACTTTTCGCAAATAGACCAATAAAGTATCTGGTATACAAGCATAAAGAAGTCAAATAACAACAAATGCTGGTGAGGAGGTGGGGAAAGAGGAACTCTTTTACACTGTTGGTGGGAATGCAAACTAGTTCAGCCACTATGGTGATCAGTGTGAAGACTGCTTAGAAAACTGGGAATGGATCCACCATATGGTCCGGCTATACCACTCCTGGGTATCTTTCCAAAGGGGCTGAAATTAAAGAACTACAGTAACATGCATACCCATGTTCATAGCAGCACAATTTGTAATAGCCAAAATATGGAACCATCCTAGGTGTCCATCAACATATGAAAGAATTGCAAAATTATGGGAAATACACACACTGGAATTCTACTCAACTATAAAAAACAACAAAATCATGTCATTTGTAAAAAGATGGAAAGACCTGGAGAACATTATGTTACGTGAGATTAGCCAAGCATAGCAAGAGAAGAGGCATATGTTTTCTCTAATATGCCCAAACTAGAAAGTATTTGGGATACCAAATGGACTCCAGATAATGAAGGAAACCTCAGCAAAGATAGAAAGTAAAGGTAGGAGAGGAAGGAGGCTGAGGTTGATTAACTGGAGGAGCTATATTCAAATATGTGTATAACTATGAATGTAGCATGGTCAACCTGGACACTCATTGTTGAAAGGGAGAAAGGGGAAGTGGGGGAGGGGGAGGGACACCAAGACTCTGTGAATGTATGTCATTTTCAATATGATTCACATAAAAATCAAAACATAAATAAATACATAAATCCCAAGTCTCCTATAAATATAGCAAAGACAGAATCTGGGGTAAAAACGTTTTCTACTGTGTAAAGCACTGATGGTTTTAGATCCTGAATTAATATATTAGCTAAAATAAACATCTTCTAGAGAAGATTTTTATCACATTTTAATATTCAAAAAGTAGTATAAATTGAAAAGTTGTAAAAATAAGAGATCAATTTGTGGTATTCAAGTATTCATAATATTTCTTTAGGCATAGTGCTAAGAGAAAATAATCAACTCCAAATCTTCTCTACAAGTTTCTGGAAAATATTTAAACAGTCAAAGAAGTATAAATACAAATACTGAGCAGTGAAATATTAAAATTTCAGCCAAATTGTTTCATTTAAAGGGATGATTTCTGAAAAGTTTAGAACAACATATGGTATTTAGGCAAAATATACTTATATTCATTCGCAAAAATATATTTCATTTAGAATTAAATAGCTCACTCAAGATAATTTTCACCTATAGAATTTACACCACAGCATAATTAGTTAATTAAATCTATAGTTAGTGGTATCTTTAAGATGTCAAAACAGTTTTCTTTTTGTTATAAATATTGTTATTTGGTCCACTGTAATTATACATCATACTGAGGTATAGAGAGAAAACACATGCCATGTCTTTTGAATCTCTCCCTTCCAAGTCCCACTTCCCTACTTTCGCTCTCCATATATGTTCTTGAAATTGGAATTGCTAAATTTTAATCTGTACATTACATGATTTCAACTGTTACATTCCTAACATCTCTGTCTCCCTTTCTTCTTCTCCTATTGGAATTTCTGCTCTTCTATATGATATTACCCTCGTTTCCCAATTTCTATTTACCTTCCAAATATGTGAGAAAATATACAATATTTATTTTTTTGAGACTGAACAATCTCATTTAGCATAACAAGTTCCATACAATTTCCTGCAATTGACATAATTTTATTTTTTACCACTGAGTAAAACTCCACTGCGTGCATATACCAACCACGATTCTCCTGTCTCAGCCTCCCAAATGCTGGGATTACAAGTGTATGTCACCACGCCTGGCAAGGATCTTCCATTTTCTAGGTTGATTCATAGTCTAATTTTTTTTCATACCTTGCGTGACCAAGTACATTTTGCACTATTTTTGTCAGTATTATAGAAGACAACATATTTATATGATCTAAATGATATTTGTTTGCATTTTCAATAGTAGTCCTGAGAGATAAAAAACTATACTTTCAAATGGTTTGGCATCTTAAGGGTTACTATTTTTCTGTAAATTATGCCTTTTATGTATCTCAAAACTGTTAATGAGTAATTAAGAATGACAGGGATATAAGCATTAGTAGACATAGTCTAGTAAAAATGAATTACAAAAAATTATATCCAGATAAAATCAATTAACTCCTGAAAACAGGGATATTTGGTGTCAAAAAATTTGCGTAGTCATACATCTTGATATGGCATAAGACAGTAGAGCACACGTGCACACATCACTCATTAAGCACTTCCAAATTGAATTTTAATATAAATGGTAGATATTTGGTGAAGCTGATGTGTTAGTGTAGGTCCATAGATTGGAAGAAATGTTCCATTCTGCCTGTGATGTTGATGTATAGGTCAGCTGTGTATGGGGTAGGGTATGATGTACAGAAACTACATGAAAAATTTCTACCTTCTGCCCAATTTTGCTCTGAACATAGCACTACTAAGACAATAAGTGTCAAAGGATTGGGAAGGCAGATTGGCCCAACTGGACAGCTTCCATTGCCATATGCAACACACAATAGTGTTCAGAGAGAGAGAAGCCAGATAACATTGATTACAAAGTATGGACACCTCTGGGGCAGCTGTAGGGAATATGTGTGCCTTCTTAGTTTTTCTCTTGTTTGAATGGATCACAAATTCGGGGTATATACCCACAATGAAGTTTTACTAAGACATAAAACTGAACAAAAGTATGTCATTTGCAAGAACATAGATGGAACGTAAGAATATCATACTAAGTGAGCTTAGCCACTCTCAGAAAGCAAATGGTTATATGTTTAATCTCATACAGTATTAGTGTAGTACTAAAAAATATGAGTGTCAGTCCTGATATGAATGACCTCTCTACCATAGTGTTTTCTAGGCCACTTTCCCAAGAAAACCTCCAATAATACAAATCATATGGTAAAGCACCTTATCACACCAATCTTGATGGACACAATAGAATAATAATATGGATAACTTTAGCATTTCTAACTCTATTAGTTTCTTTTACTGTATACAAGTAGTTCTTAAAATCCAAAAGTATTTGTTCACGTTATTTTAAGGTTTTTGAACAAGTTACGTTTTTCAGGCCTCATGAGTACTGTATTTTAGTTTCATTTTAAGGACAGGGAAGGACAGTTCTGTAATCTGAATGATACGTACATCTCCATTTTCATTTCTATTAATACAAATTTGCCACTGCTGAGAATGTACTATCTTTCAGAAAAGCATGCAAATGGCATTCTTAAAGAGTCATTAAATATTTGATTTTTTATCAGAATGCATTTAATGTACTCGCTTATAGCATATAATAAAATAGTGAAAGATTAGGATAGTTTTATGTGAGAAAAAGAGCCAGATAGCTCATCCTATTTTATAGAGAAGATAGCATTTAGATGTATAGAAAAATAGTATTTAAAAGAAGGAGCTATGGCTACCTTTTCTGTCCTCATGAAATACATTTAATTTAAAAAGCAATGCATATCTCTTTCCTACTACACTATATAGGCCTCTATTATGATGCAAATATTTCCTCAGCCTTTCTTAGATAATTTTTGTATTGTATTACATTATATATGTACATATACATGCATGCATATATGTACATATATGTACATATATGCATTCATGTGTTTTCATATATTGCAGATATACACATATGTATGCATACATATATTTTTTCATGTAATAATATATGTGGTATACATAGCATGCATGTCAAAGAATATATTTTGATGAATTTTCACCATATGATGACAATATGTTACCAGTTTTTTGTCATTATGACAGCTCCAGTACAAATCATGTGTTTGCTTCCAATGTCATTGTTAAGTTTTACATGTTTATAAACTTTATTAACATGAAATTTGGGGATATATATACAATGAAATTTTACTCAGCCATAAACAAGAACAAAATAATGTCATTTACAGGGAAATGGATGGAACTGGAGAACGTTATAGTGAGATTAGTCCATCACAAAAGTAAAAATCTGAGGTTATCCCTAATATTTGGAAGCTAGGGAGAAAGGAGTCGTAGGAGAAACTCTAGACAAAGGAGAAAACATAGATGAGCAAATATGGAGGCCTAATTGGTTGATGGGAGAGGGGAAGAGGGAAATTCCCTGATGTACATCATGTACATTCACAAACATATCAAAATCAAACAGTAAGCCAAACATGAGAAGGAGTAAGGAGGGAATTGGGTGGGAATTGGGAAAGGACTAAATGAGTGATGTGTGCATGTATGCCTCTAGCATCTTATACGACATTAAGATGTCTGATTATAATACACCAATAAAAAAAACAGAAATTTATGGTAAGCTATATTTAGTGATAACTTTTTATGAGATTCATCTATATTTCTATTTATTACAATAACCCCAGTCGTGTCTTTCTTTTCCGATTCTGTATGAATATATCAAATTTTCTTACCCATTTCACTATTGATAGATCTTTAGATAATTCCATCTGGGAAGAAATTTTGTTTAATGGTGAAATGAACATACTAGTATGTGGTTCTTCTGAACAAATTAATGCACTTCTCATGAGCATAGATGGAAGAGGAAGGATGGGTTCTAAATTATAAGCAATGCGGGTTTAGTAGAAACTGCCAGATCAACTTCACAGTAGACTGTAGTGGCCTGTCTCCTCTGTGGCTGAGTACGTGAGCTCTGTTGCTTTCCCCTTGGCATGAACTGTTGCCAGTATTGGCATTTCCTTCTAAAGTCTGGAGTTGTTTTGCTTTTTCATTCTAATTTGCATCTGCACTATGTTTAAAAAAGTTGAGGAATACTTCATAGAGCACTGGCCATATAGATATACAATTCTATGAGTTGTCTGATCAATGATTTTGCTTATTTTTCGACAGGGTTTTCTGAGTTTTTCTCATTGATTGAAATTGTGATTTTATAGTACTATGCAATTTATTAGGTGTCAAGTACCTTCTTGTGTTACAAGTATCTTCTTGTATTCTGAGTTGTGTTTTATACTTTATTTCTTTTAATATCATCTTTTGACAAGTAATTTTTTATCTTACTCTAAGCTGAAAGTTAAAGCTTGATGGGTGAAACACTAAAAATCCTCTTTTAGTTATTTTGAATAATGTTTGAAGTAATGCATTTGACAATTACTCCAATTCAATCATTGAATATTGTATACATTTATCAGAACCTCACACTTTATCCCAGAAATGTGTACAATTATTATGTCAATTAAAATTTTAAAATAAACTTTTCTTGATCCTGTTTTAGGTATATATTTTTCCAAGCAATTGGAAATGTCTTTTTATATATTCTTCTAAGTTTTCTTTGTTCTATGTTTTATATTAAGATATGTAATTCATTAAGACTGATTATTTTGCATAGTATACGGCAGGATCATAAGTCTTTGTAAACCCAGTTTAATTAGCATGTTTGGTTGGAAAGATCATCTGTTACTCTTTCAAATTTTGCATTACACTGATTATGTTTTATAATTGCAATTGGATGAGATTTTCATTGGCTGTGTCATTTCAGAGCATCTTCTTGTAATTACATTTGTCTGTGTTAAAATAACTAAACAAAAATTAGTTATACCATTTTGTTAGCATAATTCATTTTTCTACATATATTTGACTATAGTGGCCTATCTCCTCTCTCTCTCTCTCTCTCTCTCTCTCTCTCTCTCTCTCTCTCTCTCTCTCTCTCTCTCTCTGTGGTACTGGGGATTGAATCCAGGGACATCCTACCTCTGAGCTACATCACCAGTCCTATTTTATTTTTTATTTTGAAACAGGGTCTTGGTAAATTACTATGCTGGCCTCAAACTTGTAATCTTCCTATCTCGTTCTCCCAAATGCTAGAATTACATGTGTGCACAACCATACCCAGGTGCCTTGCTTTATTTGTAAATTTTATGTACAAATGTGATTTTCCATCGTTTTAACTAGATTTTCAAGATAGCACGGGTATTTTTTCAACTCCATTTTGGTTTTCATTAGAGTCATTTCCCAGCCCTATGTTTTGCTTTTTTTATTTCCTAAGTATGGTTTTGGTGTCCTTTTTTTCACTGAATTATGACATTTTATCAATACATTTCAACATAGTGATGTATTTCTGACTCCAGGAAGAGGTAAGATCATACACATCTATGAATCACAAGTGGTTTGCCATATCTTAGAATTAAAAACCTTTGTCATCAATGGAAAATTAATGACAAAATAATAGGGAATAAAGTAATAGGAAATTTCTGCATAACTGCTTAAAACCAAAACCACAATGGCAGTTTAAATAGTTCTACATATGTGTGATGATATATTATTTTAGAAGGTTTTATTGAAAACTTTTATTAGTTGATCTTCCTTATTGACAAAAAATAATTAATAAAATAAAATAATATCTCATAGACATATTTTTACTTCATTTATCATTTAATAATTTTCAAGTTCTCTTGAAATGATTTAACAACAAAATTTTTGACAGAATTTATAGGAATCAAAGAAACAAAAGCAAAGATTACAACTGACAGGAAAATAATATAGAAATGTTTACTTGATTTATCTATTGGAAAGTCCCCCCCACATAAAAAGTAAAACATAGCCAGCTGTGGTGGTGCACACTTGTAATCCCTGCGCTTGGGGGTGGAGAGAGGAGGATCCCGCAGGTTCGAAGCCAGTCGCGCTGGCTTAGGGGACCCTGTTTCTAAATAAAAAAGTATAAAATAGGTCTGGGAGTATAGCCTGGAGGTAGAAGGGTTTGCAGGAACCCCAGTACCACCAAAAAAAAAAAAAAAGTAAAACATAATAATAAATAGATCAAACTTTTATAAGATAAAACAAATTATACCAAATTATGAACAATGATATTATATGTAATACAGTAATAAAAGGGTGAAATCTTTCTGTAAGATCATAGATTTAAATATTTTTAGATAAATATTGATAATATCAATTTTATGACTATATCTTTTAAATAAAGAATTTTCATATGCATTCATAAAACAATAACTTGAATATTACATTTTCTGGCTATCAGATAAACAGGAATATACTAATTTAATTTAGATTTTATTAAATCTAGATTAACATATTTAATTTATAAATTTAAATTAAGATTATAACAGTGTTAAAGTACTTACTCTGATACAGTCACTAAAATAAGGGCAGATATTCAACTTATAAGTAAACTGAAATAATGTTTGAAAAACACCACTTGTGAATTGAAAAAAAGGTCAAATTTAATAAAATTTTAGGATATGTGTATCTTTATATATCCTTATATTTATAGATACATGATACGTTATACAATTTTCTATATGGATCTTAAGATACACATATCAATAGATGTAGATATTAATTTGTGTAAAATTAACGTACATATAAACACATAACAATGGTCAGAAGTAAATTAAGAGAGACAGAGATGGGTGTAGTGGCACACACTTGTAATCCCAGTGCTTGGGAGGCTGAGACAGGAGAATCGCACAGGTTTGAAGCCAGCCTCATCTACTCAGTGAGGCTCTCAACAACTTAGTGAGACCCTGTTTCCAAATAAAATATAAAATAGGTCTGGAAGTGTAGCCCCGAGGCAGAAGGCCCCTGGGTTCCATACCCAGTACCACAAAAGAAAAAAGAAAAAAAGAGAGAGAGAGAGACAGAAAGAACTGCAAATACATCCTTTATAGTTATCTGGATGGCATTGTATATAAAAATAATATTTTAATTATGATTACATTTTAGTTGTGTCTCAATTATAGTTATGAATAATTTGTTTACATTTAATTAAATAAATGTATTTCTCAGATTTACAAGTATTATTACAATCAGAAAAGAATTAAAAATATATGATCAATTTATAAGAAAAGTTTTCTTAGCAATTATAAGACAAATGATTTAATCTCAAAATCTTTACAGATACTAAATGGAAATGTGTATGATTTAGACAAAACTATTGTAGTGTAAAATTCTAATATTTATAAGAATTGTATTTTGCCTGGTGCAGTGAGGCATTCCTATACACCCAATACTTGTAAGACTTGAGACAGGAGGATTACAGATTTAAGACCAGCACATGATAAATTAGCAAGATTGTTTCAAAACAAAAACATACATACATACATACATACATACATACATACATACATACATAAGGGATGGAGGTATAGCTCAGTGGTAGTGACCCCCACACCCCCCAAGTTAAATTTTCACCACCAAAAATAAGAAAAAAGAGTGATATTTATTTCAATTTCTTCTGTGAAAAAGTCCCACAATAGCACTATTTTGTACATGAGAAACGGATGAATCAGAAACAATTATATATTATAGTTATCAATCAGGATAGCTACCCCAGTTGCAGTGCTTATTCTGTAGACTTTTATTCTTGGGAGGGATAGAAGGTATCAATTAGAGAGGGATTAATAGTGAAGCTGATCCTTACAAGAAGAATAGATGTTACCATTTTTAAAATGTGTAGGGTTGTTCCTGAGGAGGAGTCCTCTTGGGAGGAGGGTCTAAAAATAAAAAAGCATAAGCATTAGAAGTAGATGGCCTAGAGACTGGGTGTTTGTAGGGTAAAGAATGGAGAGAAGAGAGTTGAGAAACACATACAAGCAAGGAACACATTATGAATAGCCCCGAACCAAAAACATTAGAGAAGTATGTAGGTATTTCAGCAAATGTTTTAAGATTAAGATAAATTTGTTGATGCATAATATGGTCTATATAAAAACCAATATAGAACTGGCATCCTTGTTTTGAAACTATTCCATGCTTTCAAAACTCCTCTTAATATTTTAAGTGTTTTACAAGTTGAGTAAAATCTAAAGGTAATCATCTCAAACATTTTACTGAAAAGCTACTTATGTCTCCTATAAGATTTTAGACCCAAAAGCTTCTATTCTTTTTGTAAAAAAATAACAGGCATGCCATTTTCAAGTTGCTCTCAAGAATCATGGGTCTGATATGGGTGTACTTGTGGAAAAAATTGCATAGTAAATATTTATTAAGATAACATAAGATTCTCAATATTTTTCATGTCCTAGATTACTATAGAAAAATATAAAATATTTATTCCAAAATTTATTGAAATGACTTGTGTCACTAGGGATATATAACTGTATATTTATTATTACAGGTGACCTGAGAAGGCTAGAAATGTTAATTCTTTACCTTCTTTTCTTGGTATCTGAACCCAATTTTTAAATTAAATAGACATACTTTTAAATAGATTTATTTATAGTAGAAGTATAATTACTATAGATAAAAATTTTGGTAACTATTCTTCTGATAGAAGACTAATATCTAGAATATACAGAAAATTCAAGACACTCACCAATAAGAAAACAAACAACCTAATAAAAAAGGGGCAATTAACTAATAGACATTTTATAAAATAAATTCAAATGGCAATTAAATGTATGAAAAATATTTAACATCATTAGCAAACAGAGAGATGCAAATGAAAACTACCTTGAGATTTCACCTTAAAAATATCTTGAGATTTCATCTAACTTCAATTACAATGGTCATCATTCAAAACACAAACAACAACAAATGCTGAAAAGGATGTGGAAGTGAGAACTCGAATACATTGTTGGTGGGATTGCGAATTAGTGCCAACACTTTAGAAAACAACATGGAGGATCCTCAGAAGACTGCTAAATAAGTGATGTGTGTATGTATGCCTTTACTGTCTTGTTTTTAATTATGCATGACTACATAGCACCAATAAAAACTACAAAAAAAGAATGGGAACAAACCTACCATATGATCCAACAATACCACTTCTGGGTATCTACCCAAAAACATAGAAACTACTGCAGGTGTATCTATGTTCATAGCCACACAATTCAAAAATTGCCAAACTATGGAACCAGTCAAGATGTCTGTCAACAAATGACTGGATTACAAAACTATGGGATATGTACACAATGGAATTTTTTTTGGTGTGGGTCTAGGGATGGAACCCGGGAGCAATTGACCTCAGAGCTACAAGCCCTGCCCTGGTTTTTATTCTTTTTAATTTGAAACAGGATCCCACTAAGTTGCGCAGGGCCTAAGTAGCTGAGGCTGTCTGTGAACTGCAATCATCCAGTCTCAGCCTCCCGAATACTGGGATTACAAGCATTTGCCACCAAACCCGGGACACAATAAAATTTTACTCAGTAATAAAAAGAATAAAAGTATGTCCTTTGTGGGAAGATGGATGAAATTGTAGAACACTATGCTGAGATTAGTTGTGGGAAGCCAGGGTGTGGCACGTCAGCCCAAGATGGCACCTGGGCTGACTGCCAAGGATGGTGGTCTTGGCTGGCGCATGCTCTGTTGGTCTTGGCTGGCGCATGCGCTGTTGTCAGTATCACGCGCCTCATGCATGGACTGTGATGTAATGCCTCGTGGTTAGGCCAGTACGCCTATGAGGTACCTTCTAGGGAGCATGGGATGGACATGGGCGGAATGGGATTGGTGGATATTTGGGGAACAGGCTTGGTATGGTATATAAGGAAACTGCTGTGGGGAATAAAGAGGAAGTAGCTTGATCTGCAAGTCGGCGTTAGTGTGTTTCTTCCCTAGGCTCTGCTGGTCAGAGCCTTAGGGTCGCGACAATTAGTCAGTCACAAAAAGTAAAAAATCAGATGTTCTTTCTAATACACAGAAAAAAAGTCATAGGAGGAACTCTAGATGAAGAAGGAGAAACCATAGATGAGCAAGTAAGGTGACCTAACTTAGTTGGATGGGTGGAGAGAAGAGAGAAATTACCGAATGTACATAATGTACATTCACAAACATATCAAAGTCAATCACTAAGCCAAACATAAAGAGGGCAGAGGGAGGGAATTGGGTAAGGGCTAAATGAGTGATGTGTGCGTGTATGCCTCTACCCTTTTGTACTCCAATAAGATGTATGACTATATAATACACCAATAAAAAATTAGAAAAACATTACATGAAATTGACATAATTTATTCAATATACCTATGCTTTAAATTTATTTACAATAAATATATACCCACATATGCATTTATTGTCTCTATTAACTTTAGAAATTTACATGATTAGTGTCTCCTGGATTTAATTTTTTATTATATGAAATTGACATAATTTATTCAATATACCTATGCTTTAAATTTATTTACAATAAATATATACCTGCATTTTTTGTCTCAATTAATTTTAGAAATTGACATGAATATTGTTTCCTGGATTTAATTTTTGACATTCTAAATATATTTTATGAACAATAATTTATAATATTTATGTATTTTAACTCAAGAAATGCTCATAAAGACTGATTGTTATCTTATATTTTCTTTGGCACCTGTGTATTAATCTCTCCTGAAAAACAACCTCAGTGAATAGTTATAGATTTCTTAGAATATAGACAAAATAATGTAGACAGAGCCTTACTCTGACTTTCCTTGATTTCAGTATATCATTTCTAGTGATAAAGTATTTTTATTACAGATTTGGGTGCCATGTCTGAATCATCCTAGATAGAAATTATAGATGGACTCTAACACCCTGTTACTGCCTTTGTGATTTCTGAAGAGGCAGTTGCTTTATCTTATGAAAATCAAGAGACATCTTCTTTCAGAAGCTAGTATAACAAATATTCAGCCTTTGGATGTCCACAGTCCAAGTCAATATGATATTTTCTATACTACATATTATTCAGAGTTTCTATTCATAAACCAGAAACTACAAAGAAGTAAACCTAGGCTCTCTTAGGAAAGAACCTATTTTCTCATTATCATAGGATTCCATCTTTATAAGCTTAAAGAGCAGAAATGCTCTTAGGAAAGGAATTTTCTTTTGATGTAATCCTTAAAATTTCCATAGCATTACTTGACTTTAAAAAAAACAACAACAAGCTGGGCATGGTGGCACACACTTGTAATCCCAGCATTTGGAAGGCCGAGACCAGAGGATCGCGGTTCGCGGACAGCCTCAGCTACTCAGGGAGGCCCTCCACAACTCAGTGAGACCCTGTTTCAAAATAAAGAATAAAAAATTGGGCAGGGGGTGTAGCTCGGAGGTCAAATGCCTATGGGTTCCATCCCCAAACCTGCAAAAAAAAAAAAAAACCCCAAAACAACACAACAGCTAGCTGGGAGTGGTGACACACACTTGTAATCCCAGCATTTGTGAAGCTGAGACAGGAGGATTAGGGTATGCTGACACCCTCAGCTACTTAGTGAGGCCCTTTGCAACTCAGGGAGCACCTTTTTCAAAATATAGAATAAAAAATATAGGGCTGTGGGTGTAGCTTGGAGGTAGGATGCCCCTGGGTCCCATCCCCGGTACCTAAAAATTAATTATATGTTTATGTCTTCTGTAACTGATATGCTTCTTTTTCTTTCTTTTTTTTGCTATTTATTTTTCTTTTATTTTCTTCCCTCTATATGTGTGTATACGTACACACACATACATGCACACACACACACACAAATATTATTAAGCCATATTGAAAATTTACTCAAGAATATGTTGTACAACCAAACAAACCTGGGAAGTTGCAGGTTTGACCCAATCAGAAAAATAAGCAGGTGCTGAGGAGGGATGAGGCATGCCTTTTAGTTCACCTGAGCTCCACAAGAGACTTATGCATAGGATTTCTGCAAGGGCCTTCCAGAAGTGGACAAACTTTGTCCAGTTTATGTATCAAAGCAGAACAAAGAAGGTGGCATGCCAGGGCAGAGTAAATAAAGGTGGAGTGTGCTGAAGCAATGTGCTGTTTTCACAGACTTGCTTAGTTATTGTCATAGAGCAGTGGTGTTTATCAGAGGGGGACAAAGAAGCCTAAATAACACAATACTCTGCCGGTTCCCACAAGTAAAACATACAAATATTTTTATAAAATGGCTGAGACAGAAAAATTACGAGTTTGAGGCCAGCCTTAGTTAAAAAAAATATATATATATATATACAATAGCAGTATATATATATTATATATATATTATATATATTATAACAGTATATATTTATATTTAGTAAATATAAATATATATATTAGTAATATATATATATATATATATATATTTTGATCCAGTATGGCTTTATCTAAAAGGTATCTAAAAGAGATATAACTCAATTTTTAATAAACTTAGCTGTGAGAAGTTGATAACTTTCTCAAGTTCTTATTTATTTATTTTTAAATTTTTCCATTATTTAAATGAAGAAAAATTCATTAAATATGTTGGTTTATGGTCAACTGTTGTGAAACTGTAGGACTTTAATTGCTAATTTTACAGAAAGATTTGTATCTCTGAAAATATTCTTACACATTAGAGTTTAAAGAAGCACTTATGTCTCTAAGTGATTGAATTATTTAGTATTGTTAAAAGACTTTTAAATTAAAGGAATAATTCATGTTCTTTTATTATGTAGTTAGAATGCAGAGAAAATGTTCTTAGTTATTCTCACAGAATGTATTCTGTTGTTTGTTTCCTAACATTGGACTTGTTTTTATCAAAATTGCAGAAATAAGAATCCTAATATTTTCCTTGCAGTGACTGCATGCTGTTTCCTTCTATAGTTGATGTTTTATTTGGTTTGGGTTTTCTGATTTGTGGCTTTAATGGCGCAGATTATTTTTAGGAGCCAATATTCTCCTAATGGTGTAGATAAATGTTAGGAGAGAAGACTCTTCTATAGCATTCCCATTACCGAGAGGTCACTTTCTTCTTACTCTCTAAATGAAGCAGTTGTCCTACACTTCATATCCATGGCTGTCAACTTAGACTAAGATAAAATACTTTAGAAAAATGATAATATATACATATAAAATGGGGAAAGGCTAAAGGAGTGATGTGTGCATGTATTCCTCTACCATTTTGTACTCCATTAAAATGTGTAACTATAATGCACCAATAAAAATTAAAAAAAAAACCTAAACCCTACCAATGATAATTAACAGTGCTAGAGTTAGACATTGGTGTTTATGTCTTGTTTCTTAATAAGGGGAATTGAACCCAAGGACTCTCTACCACTAAGCTACATATCCAGTCCTTTTTTTTAAATTTTTTTTTTTTTAGTTTGAGGTAGGCTCTAAATTAGTAAGGCTGGTCTCCAACTTGTAATTTTTCTGTCTCAGCTTCCTAAGGACTGGGATTACAGCTGTTCACCACTACACCCAGCTGAGTGTTTTAATTTATTTTTAAACGCACCAAGGAGTTTAACTGCAGTCAAGTTTGAAAACCCTTGTGAGTGTGTACATTTCACTTTTCCCTGTCCAAAAGAGAAACTGACTAAAATAAGACTTCATTTATGTTTGATGTGATTAATATGTGAAAATCCTTGCACACACACTTGGAGTTTGCCCTCAACTACATTAGATTGGATTTTCTTTCTAGATACGTCTTCTCTCTGATTAAAAATTTCTCTTTTCTTTCTTGAGGTAGGATCACCATATGAATCCAAGTACCCCACAGGAAAAAAATCTATAGAATATACATCTATATTGAAAAAAGTTTTATTATAAGAAATGGGCACATATAATTATGTATCTTGGGAAATTCTAAATTTGCTGAATGATCTGATAGACTGGAAACCAGAGGAGCCTGTGTCCCAGGAAAAGTCCTAAGGAAAGCTAGTCACTGGGAAATTCTTTTTTCTTTGGTGTGGGGACAGTGGAGTATTTTTAATTCTGTTTGAAAACTTTCCTGATTAAATATGGATTTTCCACACCTTGCAGAGTAATTTGCTTCACTCATAACCCACTAAAATGTTAGTCTAAAGACACCCACATGGACATACTCAGAACAATGCTTGACCATGAAATGCTGTCAATTTAACATCAAATTAATCTCCCCAATCACTAAGGCATAATCTGGAGAAGCCACATTCACTTCAGGTGGAAATCTGCAGGAGGTACATTTAGTTTTCTATCCAAGTGGTACTTTGAGTCAGATTAATTGATAATAAATGAAAATTTCATTCAATTTCTTACTTATGTACTATGTTTCTGGTATGTTTAAAAATCCAGATGGGAGAAGAGTACAATATAGTCACATAATTAAATTCAAACAAATCTCAGTACAAAAAATATTTTTTTTAACACCCAACTGATTTAATATTGAGAAGATTTCCTTAAATTTTTTAGATTTCAAGCTTCCTATATAAACTATCATTTATTAAAATGTCTGTTTATACTCAAATGATTCCTTCAGTGCTGTGTTCACAGTAAATGCATATTATCAAAAGTCATTACTATTTATCAAAAAGTATTCGGGATTACCATTAGGAGCTACATAGAACACAAATCATCTCCCCACTTTGTCTTTGTATAACGCATCATTAATAATAAGCCAGGACCTGTATAACACTTGTCTTTACTATTTGACTATTTAGTTGTTTAATAAACTTTCAATCACTTAACAGTCAACCATGACTTCACACCACTCTTACCTGCCAATCTGCATCAAAGCTACCAGATTGTAATTTAATTAAAAAAAGATATAAAATTAATTTCTGAATATTTTTCTAGTCCTACATTCATTGATTCAGTATGCATTCTTACTTAATAGGATACTTCAAAGATAAAATTAAAAGCACATATAAAATAAAATCAGGTTTAGTTTTTAATTGTGCAGTTTTTGATGATTTTAATAACTAAATAAATTTATTTCATTCATATTTACGTTTTCCAAGAAACATTTACAAGGAGCCCGTGTCAGAAAAAAAAAGATTAAAAAAGAAGTCTGTGTTAATGATAAATTGAAGACACTTATTTACTTGCCTTTTTATTATGTGGAGAAAAGAAAAAAAAGTGTTAAGACAACCAAATGAATAATGTAACATGTTTCTATGACTACAAGAAAAGACATATCCAACAAACCCTGTTATTAAGACATTTGACAAAGTAATAGAAAAAGAAGAAAAATTCACTTTTCATTCTTAAAATTATGCAATAGTATATGAACAGTCCAGTGCACAGATGAATGCTTATTTCATTTCAAATAAAGAAATGTTCTAACTTAAATATTAGTACTAGTTTCATACAAAAATCTATTTTATTATATTTTCATATATTGTATTAAAAGGTAATTTAAATTAATATTACATTTATAAACCCTCCTTTTCATGGAAATCATGTTATAATTATACTTATATGATCATTAAGAGTATTTTCATTGAATATTTCCTTAAGATGAAAAGAGATGAAAGATACCTTTTTTAAAAAATGATTAATGTTAAGAAACTAAATGCTTCATAAAATTGGAAACATTTTCTTCTTGAGATAATTATAAATGTGAGAGCCAGAAAATGAAGTAGAGAGAAGATAAAGAAATGGCAATTGGAGTAAAATGAGGAAGGCTTGAGTCTCAGCTTCTCATCTTTTATCTGAAAATGTGTGGAAATTACATCAATCAAACCTCATCAATACCTGGGTCTGTTTTCTTATTTGTGAAATGAATAAGTGGGTCTGAAAGCCCACTTCTCTTGAAACACTGAGTGCATGGATGTACCTTCCATGAAGTGACCCAAATCCTCTGTCTCAGAAGTTGCTTGGACTCCCTGGGGACCATCCAGACAAGCAAAACCTTCCCCCCCTTCTTCTAATTCTCAAGGATCTAGTACATGAATATGTTTCAGTCCTCATTTTATCATACTTTGGCATAATATTGGAGGCGCTCAAAAGGCAACTAGTTCTTGTGTGGAGAGAGTATTACCAGTCCTTGAAATATGACAGATCCACACTCTGAGCCCACCTTTCCACAATCATCCAACATCTGAAACTCACCATACTGCCTGGTGATCATCCACTTACTTTATCGTCTTTTCTTATTAGATAGAACACTTCCTGTAAATATAATTTTTAAAACTTTCTTTTTTTCTCCCTTTGAATCTCTAGTACTTCATATAAGGCATGGTGTTTAAGGTACCAGAATACCATATTGAATAAAAGAGAGCAAAATTACAAGAAAATACTGAAGGCTTGGTGATCCTCAGTAGTGGTGAGATCTTCATTGTACAATTAGGTAGAAAATTATGACTTTACCTTTTGGTTTTTATATTGTTATTTATTTATTCATTTACTTATTTTTGGTTGTAATGGGAGTTGAACTCAGAGGCTTTCTACCTCCAGGCCATACTCCCAGACCTATTTTATATTTTATTTGGAAACAGGGTCTCACTAAGTTGCAGAGGGCCTCACTAAGTAGCTGAGGCTGGCTTCGAACCTGTTTGATCCTCCTGTCTCAGCCTCCCAAGCACTGGGATTACAAGCATGTGCTACCACACCTGGTTTATATTGTTATCTTTAAAGTTTTCATGAATTAATACAAATATTAATTTCCTCAAAGTCAACTATTCTGTGGTTAATCTTTGTAAAAATATCTTTCTTTTGGGGGGAGTGCTACAGGGTATCAAATCTGGACACATTCTACCTTTGAGCTATACCCTAGCTAGCTCTTTTTTATTTTTTGTTTTAACAGCATCTTGCTGGGTTGCTGAGAATCTCACTGAGATGCTGAGTCTGTTCTTAAATCTGTGATACCTCTGTCTCAGCCTCCTATATACTGGGATTACAAGTACTTCCCACCTTGCCCAGATCCTATATAATATTTTGAGACAATATCATAAGAGTCGTTTAAGCAAGGGTAAAGAATAATAAAAAAGAACTCTATTTTATTAGATTACAGTCAACAGTCTCCTATGATAGATCTTTTACAAATAAATTAGCTTATTTTAAATATAATTTCAGGACAAAATTTTGGTCAAGGAATTTTCCAGTTTGAGAGAAAATAAATTAAAATGGAAGGACTTCAAATTTAGTAGAACATGATAAATATTTACTGACTCACCTTTACAGTATACTATATTAAAATTAAAAGTACACAACATAATACTTAAGAATTTTACAATAATAAAATGACATCTCATTAGAAAATGACTGCTATATTGATATATTAGTCCAAAACTATGAGAGAATAGCCTTACTAACTTACAAATTTATAGTAAATCTCTTACTTCGTGATTGATTTCTGCAAAAGCCGTTTTGGTTATGGATGCTCTCATTCCTAAATTGTATAATCTCTATGCATCTGTGCCAAAGAAATTCCAAAGTCTCCAGGGTAATTAGAAAGCATTCGAAAAATACCTATTTCTGTAACACCTGGTAGCAGTAAAACATGAGTGCAGATTGGCTTCCTAGAAATTAGTTAAGTCTTTAGCATCTTGAACAATAAAAGTAAGAAATGCCACACAAAGAAGTCAAATTAAACAAATTGCTAATTCTGCCTCAATAGTCACTGAAGATATATATATATATATATATATATATATATATATATATATATATACAAAATAAGTGTGATTTAGATCTATCTCTCTAGGCTGTCCTCATCCTTCCCAATTTCACTTAAATGAGCTGAGGCAGGTTAAGCAATTTGACACAATGCACTGCAGGAAATGTATCTATTTTAAGTTTTTTTTTTTAAAAAAGGCATCTGGTTGTATCAGCTCCAGGGAGGTAAAGTAGATATACAAAGAACATCATCAAAATTCCCATAACCCAACCAACTCAAGAAGAATCTCGAAATAAAAAAGGAACCAATTTGGTTCTAACTTAATTGGATGCAATCTCCAGGTAATCAATTGCGGGCTATACTGAAATTATCTTGGTGTTTGGCATTTATACCATAGATACTATGATTTCTCAGAAGACCAATTGTTTCAAGTATTTAGCATGCAAATTTGGTGAAAGTTGAACAATACCAAAAACAAAACAGTTAACCTGATGTCCTGCACTCTTTCACTACTGGAAAGTTCTCTGAACATTTGCCACATGAGATATTTACATGCATAAAATAGATTATAACATCCCTCTAATGCATGATTCAATTTGTTTTGAGAATATTTCTGTCCTATTTTCTGCTTTCATTAATCGTCCTATTTCTTGAGAATAGGTTACACCAACAGTTGCTAATTTCTCAATCCAAATCCTGTTTTCTTTCTACTCTGTCATTTACCAAAATAATTTCTAACAACTACAATACTAACCACCATATTGACACATTTTGAAACTACATTTTAAAGTGGTTTCATCCCATTTTGGAACTGTTTAATTATCTGTCTTCTGGTAAAATATTTTTAGCTCTTCTCAGTGTACATCAGTGTAGCTCTCCACACTGCCATTCTAAGTATTTTGCTCCCTATTACGTGGTTGTGGCTGCTCTTAATTAACAACTTTGCTAACAACAGTTAAATGTCTTCTTTTCCATATTCTTAAACTCTAGAATCTTTATTTTTTATTCTTATGTATTATTTATTATTATTATTATTATTTGTGGTACTGGGGTTTCTGGAAACCCTTCTACCTCCGGGCTACACTCCCAGACCTATTTTTTTTTAAATACTTTTATTTAGAAACAGGGTCTCTTAAGCCAGTGAGGCTGGCTTCGAACCTGCGCGATCCTCCTGTCTACGCCTTCCAAGCGTGGGGATTGCAAGCCTGCGCCACCACGCCCACCATAAACTCTAGAATCTTTAAATTTTCCATGTGAAAGTCACATGCAGTGAATACATGTGCCCATCTATATAAGTACATGTAGATTAAGCTTATCATCTCTATTAGTTTCCTGACCTGTATTCTATTTTTTCAAGACATGGCATAATATTAAGCAATTAAAATTAAGCATTGAAGCTATCCAGGTATCTCTCATCATTGATTATAAATATTTAAAATTTTCTTCTCTTAAATATTTTAACTCTTTTAATCCATTCTATTATTTCTATAGCTATTGCTAAGTTCTGAAAAATTTGTGTCCCACCCAAAGTCATATGTTGAAATCCTAACCCCCAAGATGACAATGTTAGAATTAGAGGCTTTTGGGGAGGTATTCTCTGATGAGCGTAGACCTTAATTATTTGGATTAATACTTTTATAAAAGTGACCCCTGAGATTCTGCTGGCCCTTTCTACGATGCAATGACACAGAGAGAAAGTGCCATCTATAGACCAGAAAATAAACCCTCACCAGACACTAGATATGCCAGTGCCTTGATGGTGGGCCTCTGAGACTTTCAAAATAATGAGAATTAAACTTTGGTTGTTTATGAACTAATCAGTCTATGGTGGTTTGTTATAGTTCTAAAAACAACTCTGACACCTACTAGCTCTGCTCAGGCTCTTCTCAGTTGACTCTGGAATAACTGGTTGGGGTCCCCATACAATCTTATTCAAAGCCGCATTTCACAAAACTACAAAATTGAGACAAGTCAAATGAATACTTAGAACAACAACGGTTACCAAAATAAAATTCTTAGATCTGCAGAATTGGCAGCATTTAAGAAATTAAGATGAAATTCTCAAATCCCTACCTAGAACTGCTAAATCAGGAACTCTCAGTCAGAGTGGAGACCAACAATCTGTTTTACATTCTACCCACTTTGCATGTTTGAAAACCATTCTACGCACATACGATAAAGATCCTTTCTTTTGGCACCTTCCATAATACATTTTCTTTGTGGAATAGCTTTGCTATCTTTGCTTATCTTCACTTGATGACTCAGTCACTCAGCTTCTAATGCTGTCATGCTTTCTCCAACACATTCCTTGATTCCTGGAATCACCTCTGTCTTTAGTTCCTTAAATTTTGGTGCACAGACCTACAGTGTTTTTTCTTTTAGATTTTCTCAGCCACAGTTTAAATGACCTTTGAGAAACTCTCTAGACAAAATGATGGTGTTTTATTTATTTTAGCATATGTAGAGTTCAAGCACATTGTTTTCTAATAATAAGGTGCTCAATGGCAATCAATCTATTATATTAAAAGGAAACAAATAATAAGAGAAACACTACATCCTGAAATATAGCACTGTTATTTCCCTCAAAAAATGTGTGAAACCCTATTTTAAGTATTTTTCTCTGTTATCTTAGAAAACTTCATATTTTATTTTATAGGTTCTTGGAACAAGATGACAATTTTATATTTTATTTATCCACTTTCAGGTTTTGGTCAACACCAACAAATGACAAAAAAGGTGAGATAGAAGAAACATTAGATAGGTATTGTTTTCCAAACTCAAATTTCTAAATAGACAGCATCATTTCAAGTGGAAACACAGCCATGTGTTCTAATTTCTTCAGCAGTAGCACAGACAGGTCCTTGACACTGAAACACAGTTGTAATCTCAAGAAGTAAGCCGAGTGTGGTGGCTTATGCTAGTAATCCCAGTACTTGATAAGCTGAGACAGGAGGATTGCAGGTGTGAAGACATCCTCAGCAGGTAGTGATACTCTCATCAACCTAGTAACTTAATGAGAGCCTGTTTCAAAATAAAAATAAAATAGAAATTAAGGTGTATCTTAGGATCAGAATGTCCCTGGGTTCAATCACCAGTGCCACAAAAAAAAAAAAAAGAAAGAAAGAAAACTGAAGAAGTGACTTTGAAAAGTGGAGGAACCATGATTATACATGAGAAACTGGATAAATTGAGACAATATTATTGAGTAGATAAGTGGTAAAAAAAAAATCCAAAGATTACATTCAGGTACTAATATGAAATGAAAAAGATTTGCTCTCACAGAAAATCTATATTAAAAAAAGTTGATAAGAAAATCCTCAGAAAATAAGAATTTTGCACATATATTTTCAACAAAGCAATCACAAGTAAAATGTGTGAATTTTTACAATTCGATATGAGAAAGACAGCATTTTTCTTTATATGAGCAACAGATTTGAATAGGCAATTCACTAAGAGAAAAATTTAAGTTGCTTATTGTTAAGTTGGGTCCTACACTCATGTGACTTTGTGTCACATGACCTCTGCAGGGCAAGGGAGGGGCTGAAACCCCCGCGAGAATTGGGCGTTCCCGCGAGTAAACCCTCCTCTCGCGAGATGCATACCTTGAAAAGGAGAGCCCGCGTCCTCAAGCTTCAGACAGGCGCGGGGGCCCCACAGTGCCTCGCCCTGATCCCCGGGAGAGCCGTGCCATTAAAACTTTACATGCCATGTGTACCGGACCTCTCTCGTGTTTTTCACACTCCGCCGTACTCACTTATTTTTATTTTACTCGCATTTAATTTTTTATTTTACTTATTACTTATGAACTTATGAAAATGTGTTCAGCCCATTGAAATCAGGAAAATGTAAACTCAAACATCAGTGAACTATTGATTC